>NC_058039.1:8856728-9009066 GCF_019176455.1 Solea senegalensis | reverse complement strand
GTATAGTATGTCGTTCAAAATCGGTGAAAAAACTCATAGTATTTAGTCCGAAATCGATCAAAAATGTCATAGTATAGTATGTCATTCAAAATTGGTCAGAAATGTCATAGTATAGTATGTCGTCCAAAATCGGTCAAAAAAGTCATAGTATAGTATGTCGTCAAAATCGGTCAAAGTATAGTATGCTGTCTCAAATCGGTGAAAAAGTCATAGTAAAGTATGTCGTCCAAAATCGGTCAAAAATGTCATAGTAAAGTATGTCGTCCAAAATCAGTCAAAAATGTCATAGTACAGTATGTCGTCCAAAATCGGTCAAAAATGTCATAGTACAGTATGTCGTCCTAAAGGAAGGGCCCAGAGTGGGCTATAAAAATCTTTCAATTAACCAAATTCATTTAAACATTTGGAAGATTAGTTATTTTGAGCAATATCGAGAATTTGAGATCATTTCAGGATTTTGCTAAATTGTAAGGGCCTTTAAACCAGTGATATTTGCAGAACTATGATATACCATCTCTCTCTCTACACATGCAAGGAGTCTATGCATGGCAATGACCACCACTGCAGCAAGGCTTATTTCTGTCATTATTATCGTGATTGTTGTACCAGACATCCGCTATATAACCACCCACTACTGCACCCACTGTGTAATATCCACATCCATCACTCAAAACCATTTTCAGGTTGCAATATAGAGGTCATACTCCCCCGTATTTCCAACATGCATATTTACACTATAGTAACATGAATTAAGTTCACATGTTATTGTCAGAATTACAACATACAGAGTTATACAAGAGGTTAAAGCCAACAACACTGCAGCCACATAGTTTTCACTTTTTGTACTCGGTACAACCAGGAAGCACAAGATACGGCAACAATAACTTTGACTCTTTGTAATTCTAGTCTTGTCACTTCTCTCTGTAGGGATTGCCTGGCGGTCCTGGGGCTAAAGGTGGACCTGGAGATAAGGTAAGCCTTTTACCAACTCATACCACATCATGTTATATTGAACTCTTTCACTTTTTTACACCTCGTCTAATCAACCCCCCTTCTCTTTTCCACTCTGTCCTTGATGATAGGGAGAGCCTGGACCGCGAGGTCATGTTGGCGCGCAGGGTGCATCTGGACCACTGGTAAACACATTCACGTTCTTTTTTTTGGTCTTTTATACTGCATTTTACCGGGCAACAGCAGTGAGTAATTGTACTTATGCATTCTCCTAGGGTGAACCTGGTCTTCCTGGCGAGCCTGGCATGGAAGGAATACCTGGGCCCAAGGTACAAATGAAGAACTATAACATTAAAACACAAACACGCTGTTTATTTAAGGCACATTTACTGATCTTTCGCTGATTTCTGCAGGGTGACAGAGGCCAGCGGGGACCGACTGGGCCACAGGGAATTGTTGGCAAACCTGTAAGTTGCATTGCATTGTGTGAGCACAAGCTGGTTTCACACTGTGGTTCTAAATCATGTTTCTGCTCTGTACTCACAGGGCAGCAAAGGAGAGAGAGGGCCCATCGGTGT
Source organism: Solea senegalensis (assembly GCF_019176455.1). Lineage (NCBI taxonomy): Eukaryota > Metazoa > Chordata > Actinopteri > Pleuronectiformes > Soleidae > Solea > Solea senegalensis. The sequence goes on along the minus strand of NC_058039.1, from coordinate 9,007,537 downwards.
CCCAGGTGCCCAGGGCCTTAGTGGGATCAAGGGAGACAAGGTCAGTGAGTGTGTGTCATGTGCATGAACAAACATGGATTTATTTGTCACACTTTGTGCATCATTGTCTGTACTCAAAGATACCTCAAAGACTTCAGTAACACAGACTAGTACATAGGGGGCAGTGTTCAACCAAGAATGAAAAGTCCCACGAAGCTCTGAATATGAATATGAATATGTCAGTATGCATTGATCAGCCGCGCCATTAAAACCAGTCACCTGTTGAAATGCTGTAGCGTTAATGGAGGCAAACGAGGTATATACACATCCATATCTTCCTCATTTTAGATATACAATCACATCCGTCTCACTTTGTCACTTGCTTGAATGACGATGCGGCATAAACATACATTTACATTATTTTTATTTTTATTTCCAGGGCTTCCAAGGAAAACCTGGCTCAAAGGGAGATGTTGTGAGTGCATATTTTGCTCGGGAAAAAGCCACATCACTCTCATATACCGGCGTCACGCTGACAAAATCTATTTCTCAAGTCATTCTTCTCTCACTCTCTGTCACTTGCAGGGTGACCCCGGCGTTGAGGGATTGGCTGGCGAGAAAGGTGAAAAGGTAAAACTCATTACAGCGCAACCCCCGTCGCTCTCTGGAACTTTTTGGAAGGTTTTTTTTAGGAACCCAAAGAAAGTGAAACTTTCCATCTTTAGATTAAAGCTTGTGGTTCTTAAAGGGCAGCGGCATAGAGTGACGTGTTGCAGAAAATGCTGTGACCATTGAGGAGTTTTAGGCATGCAAATTCCCGTGAATAATCCAGATGGCCGATTATCTATTTACATGACATAGCTCAGCGAGTTGTCAGTGAGGCAGAAATGATGAATATACATATTCTCCTCGACAGGGATTGTCTGGTGAACCTGGGCCTAAAGGACAGGTGAGGATCAAATACTTCTTCCTTCCTTTATTAGCTTCCTTCTTTTAATACCTCGTCTTTCATTGTCTCTCTTTAATGTTCTCCTCACAGCAAGGAATTCGGGGAGACCCTGGATACAATGGGCCCACTGGAGATCCTGGTAAACCAGGGGACCAGGGACCACCAGGACTTCCTGGTCCTAGGGGACTCAATGGAGAGCGAGGAGTACCTGGCATGCCTGGCATAGAGGGGACCTCAGTAAGTGGTCATATGCGTAGTGTATGGATTAGTCATACTACATACTTGCTACATACTATGTCCACGACATATGCATGGACATATGCTGTCTCTTATTAACGCTCAGTGTCTCCTTTTTCCAGGGCCGCGACTCATCTGACCAGCATATTATTGAAGTGGTGTTGAAGATGTTGCAGGGTGAGTTTCCCGACTCGAATATTCACCTTTGATGTCCATGGGGGAGATTAGATTAGATTAGCTCATTTCCCGAAACTGCTTTCATCTCCTGTGCAATCAGTCGCCCTTCATCAGATGTAATTTAATCACAAAACGATGACATTGGCTCCCGGGTTACAGAGAGGCTGGCCGAATTGGCGGCCAAGAGGGACGTGCACGGCGGGGCAGGTGTCATGGGACCTCCAGGGCCCCCGGGAGCTCCAGGTGGACCTGGCCCTCAGGGGCCACATGGTTTGCCAGGTACTCGTGGCATTCCTGGTATGATGGGAGAAGCGGGACAGATTGGAAACACTGGGCTTAAAGGTGAAAACAGAGTATGGTTTTTTTGCATAGTTAAAAGTTGACTATTGTGTAGCGAAAAAACTGACATATGACATCTTCCACAGGGAAGAGAGGAGCAAAGGGAGAGAGAGGAGATCCTGGTAAACCTCACCCAGGAGCACCAGGACCTCCTGGAATACCAGGTAAGAATAAGCAACAACTGGTAAGGACCGGCAGTGAGGTCACCTCAGTGCCAGTCCGCATCAGAACTTCGGTTTGGAAGCCTTGGGATTTGCGACCTCTGCTTTTTTGACAATATCTAAATCTGCCGTGTTTATCATTTATTAAACACAAATTACAAAAGTGAAGATGTCATGAGGTCCTCAGGAAAATGTTTTCATGATGAATCATAGAGTTCCCATCACAACTGATGGGTTTAACTGAGCTCCAACAAACGAGAACACTCGTCCACATTTTAAATGTAATTCTGCCGCATGTAAAAATATAAAACCACCCAAATATATGCCGAACAAAGGTCAGAAATGGGGGGCGTGGAGGACGACATAACTGAAGGACTTGACATTACAGAGCTTGCCACAGGAGAGTTCGCTTCAAGGCATTTAATAAGCACCATTAACTCCAGTCGTTTAACAGATGCTCTTGAACGAGAGCGTAATAAGATTTCAAAGGTAGACCCTAATTCAAACTGTGGGGGGAAAAAAATGCTCTCACAATACTTTGTGCAAAAATACAACACCAAAGAAAACCGTCTCCATCCACAGGTCCTCGCGGTGTGGATGGTGTGGCCCGGGATGGTAAACACGGTGAGAGAGGACCTCAGGGATCAGCCGGAAACAACGGTCTCCCTGGTGCAGTGGGTGCACCAGGTCTGCCGGGCTACTGCGAGGCGGCAATGTGTCTGGCCGCATCTGCATACACCTCGCCGAGACTACAGGAGGCGGGAACAATCAAGGGACCCAGTGTTTAGAGGTGCATCTCTCCACAAGCAGCTCACAGCATCTCCAGGGAGAGAGAGGGAGAGAGAGACGGAGGAAGAAGAGGGGGAGAGAGAGAGAGAGAGAGAGACAACTCTTCTCGGTTGGGGGACAGAAATAGTGACTGGATGTATGGCGTCCCTCTTCCTGAATCTCACAATCATACATTTTTTGACTGGTGGGACATACTTTGATCTTAATCCCCGTAGATCACGATGACAGCAGCAGCTTCCAGCCACACACACACACACATCCTTTCTCCTGTGTTTTTTTTGAGGAGGATGTCAGTCCCATTTACAACATTGAAGCCCGTTTTCCATCAAGTGAAACAGGAACACATTTATCTCGCGTCTCTCTTTGCACCCAGCCATCAGTGTGCTTGAGCCGCGAGAATCCGAAAACTGTGTCACAAAAGACACTTTTACACCAAGGTCACTTTAAATGCTTTTATGTGCGCGGTATTCTGTATTGGAGTTTGTCACCACGCAGCATCACGTCCGATGCCTTAAAGTGTAGGGAAAATAAACCATCACAGCCAAATTCACAGTCAGTACTGTCTTGTAAAATTTAGTATTTTCATCCGTCAGCTTGAGTGATTTACCTCGTGTGTACATTGCGCCCCCGCCCCCCCCACCCCCCGCTCCAAACACACACACACAATCCCTGCCTTTCTACCCTAGTCTCATTTTAGAAACTAACGACTAGCTTTATCTCTTCCTCTTGTTGCCTGGCAACAGCATATCCCAATGGATACTCCCATCTCCCACAATGCAGTGCTGTAAATCTTTGTAAATGTGTGTTGATTATTATGTAGAGGAAAGGGAATGGGTTTTGATATGCACCAACAAAAAAAAAATAAAAATCCCATGTTAATGAATTCAGTGAGTAATAAAAAGTTCCTGCAGAAATAATGACTTTCCCTCAAAATGAATCAGCCACTAGTCCAATTGTGCCTCCTATGCCACTGTCAACTTTCCACAGGGTGTCAGCGATTTAATGACTGATTTATTTTCATCACCAAAAAAAAATATTTATTGTCCTATATAATTATCTGTAAAGAGGGTTTTTGTCTGGCTGTTCAGGTAAACCCAAACAAATAAAAAGGAACCTTTTGTAAAGTCCAATGTTCTTCTGTATCATCTGGGGGAATGCAAATGAATGTCTGTGGTCTGACTCACCTCTTTTTCAGCGCCTTTTCATTTCTCCATTTCCAAACTTGATATCGTATATAAATAAACTCCCGGCGAAGCTGCAGACACTCACGCGCTTTTGTTAACATTATTGGAGTGCCGCCGACGCCGCAAAGTTGCACGACACGAATGAGACCCTTAATGTACGTGACGTGCGTGTTTCTGCGGAAAGAAAACGACAAACACATTTATGCAATTCTGCTTTCAAAAATTATGTTTTTCTTTCACAAATGTTTCATAAAAACAACATATTTAAGACACTTTTCTTTTTCTTTTTTTCTTGCAACAACATTGACGATGAAGGTTGAGTTGATGGATCCACAGATGCACTGCTGAACGGGGCCAACTGGGCACAAAAAAGTGGGCAGCGAGTACATAAGAGACATAAACCATCCATAAAGAAACATAAGAATGCATTAGACAAAACAAAGCATTATAAAAGAACAAAAAAAGAGGCACACAACTGACATTAGCCTGAATGTACCACTGTGTAGGAGGTGGTGGTGGTGGTGGGGGTGGTGGTCTTTACCGCTCTGCGCCCCGGGGGCCCACTGTCTGTACCGTCTCGTCTGTCCATGAAAGAACACTAGTCGAGAGGCGTTCGCGACAACACAGGTCGACAGCGGGAACCACGCGATGTGACAGCCTCTTTGAAGAAGCTCCTTTAAAACCACGGAGGTGGTAAAGACGCATTAATGATTCAAAATGCGAGAGAGACAGATGCAAATGATACCAACCCCCCTACCTCCACCCCCCCCATTTAACATCATTTAAAACCACAAAAGCCATTTGCGACACTTTTATGAACAATTTCTTTGCCCTCGTGTGTGTGAATGATGGGGGGGGTTTGGTGGCCACGCTAAGTATGTTGCATTACAGTACCTGTGGTGAATGGGCTCAATTATTGCTCACATCTTCTTAAACAAGTGCCTGTTGGAGCAGATGGCCATTACGGATTGCTATTTTGGAATAGAAAATGAGATGAGATGTTCAAGAATGGCTGCATTTCCACAAAGACTGCAGTTAAAATGAGCAAAATTGGATTTAGCACAGGAATTACAATAGCCAATATGCTTTTTTTTGTGTGTGTGTGTGTGTGTAAATGCAATTTTCTCCTATAAATACTTTGTCTTTTACCGAGCACATTACTCCTTTATGAAAGCTTATAGACCTTAGAAAAATATCCCTGTGGCATTTCGTGCCGAACAACCACCGACACTGAAAAACTAGCGCCGAGACATGTGTATGCATTTTTATCAAATCCTTTGAAAAAAGTATCAAAAGCCACTATATATATAAATATAAATATATACAAAACAGTCAAAGGGAGTATGAACGCAAGTTTGTGACTTATGCTTCTACAAAACTGGGATACAATTCTAGGGATGTTCTCTTACGAGTCAAATTCAAATATGTATTACACCTCAGGCACTGAGACAGAGAATGCAATGAAATGAATAGGATGTTATCCAAATGGGATTCAGTGACAAAGGAACCGATATGAGAGGTGGGAGCAAAGTGCTACAGTAATTGTGTATTCTCTTCCTACAGCTTTTGGGAAGAGAGAGAGAGAGATGAAAAAACAAAAAGCAAAGGAGGCCAGAATTAATCAAGGAGAAGGAAATACAGATTGTGATTCTTGTCACCTCCCCTGGGTTGTTTGAAAGTGTACAAAAGAAGTGAAACACAGTGAGGAAATAAGAGGCAGTAATACAGCAATAAATTGGCATTCATGGAAGAAAAAAAAAAGAAGAAGAAAAAATGACAATATAAAAATGTACTGCTGGTGTTCTGTCGTTCAGTTCCAGTGGGGCCCTTTAAACAACTAGTGGATCTTTGCTCAGAACTACAGTAAAAAAATCTGTGTGGGTAAAATCTATGCAACTCAACAACAACGGCGACTCATTTATTTCATCAAATTCAGTAACTTTGGATCGTGTTCTTTAGCATTCTGTCTTTTCCCATAGTCTCTTTGCTTCAGTCCCCCCTTCTCCTCTTCTACACCTTCTACCAGGGGCCCTTCATCGGTGGGCCCTTGGGGCTGTACTCTACTTGATGGCTCATACAGTCTCCAGGATTACACCGGCCATCCTTTCCCTTTGAACCGGGCTGACCAGGGGGTCCTGGGATTCCAGGAACGCCCTGCTGGCCAACGGAACCTGGAGATCCCATCTTACCATAACCAGGTGGACCTGGGACACCTGGAATAAAAGAAGAAATAGACATGTCAAAATCGTACTATACCTGCTTTGGTACTTAACTTTTAAGAGACTATATTCAAAAACAATGATTAAATTATGTCATTTTAACACATTCAGAAAGTGAGATCTATACAGATCAGTGTGGCGTTAGGTAGTATGGGTAATATTTTTAATGTCTACTAATAACCCATTTTAAGATTCTCTTGTGGTACTAAGATATTGCATTTACATGGCAAAAAAAAAGGATTTGTGAGGTGACCTTGACTTTATAATCATTTCATCAGTGAGTCCAAGGTAACCTTCATACCGTTGAGATACTGTGCTAGAAAAATGGGGTAGACTGACATGGATGTTTGTCAAAAGTTCTCACAAAACAAAGGCGGGTAATTGTGTGTTAATGATCTTCAGAGACGCAGGAAGGAAGTGTTATTCTAGCTGTTCCTTCTTATCAACCAGCAGTTTCATCAATATTCACATATTCTCTGATGTCAAACTAATCCTTTAAACGTTTATTTAAAGGTCCTGCGTGTAAAATGAAGGTGAAATTGTTTTCTTGAGGCAGACATTTAAGATAAAAAATACTTTGACTTAAGGGTGCAATCACCAATTTTTTTTTAGTTTTCATTACCCCAGAGCTTTACTGGGGGTAATGAAGCATTTTAGCATTCATTTTAGCATAAAGATAAAGACATAAAGGCTCACAGCACTACTGAGCCTTTTATATTTGTATCAAGAGAAAGTTCAGCTCTACATCTGCCGCCATTTTGGACCACCATGTTTTTTTGTTTTTTTTACAGTAGCCCACAATGGACAAACTAAACATACCTTGAGTTTTAATGCTAACTGAAGGCTTCTCCAACAATGAGGTGAGGGAAAGCCAGCAACAACATGTAACTTCACGTGTTGCAAACATGTTACACATTGTACCTTTAAAGACATTAGTTTAGTGTACAATGTAGTCTACAAAGGAATTAGAACTATACACTGCTTTAAAAATAGCAACGAGAGCACTCACTGACAAGTAAGATGATGTTATTATTAATCAGAGGAACATGAGAGAAACATGAAACAAACATTCAATCCTCGTTCAGATAATTTGCTGCGAGTGCGACTGCTGTTTCATCCACAAATGAAATAAACAGTTCCTTGCAAATTGCAGATCCCTAATTTGCTAATTTAGCAAATGCTATCTGAAATGTGTTATGATTGAGGCAGTTCAGATGTTAATTTGGATGATTATTAGTCTGTTCATTTTTATTTAAAATTGGGGGAAAAAAAGAAAAGAAAGAAAGAAAAAAAAAAGAAGACCTTTATTATGCAGGCAATTTTACTAATCAACAACAGTGGAAACTTTCTGACTAATTGGCATCGTTTATGTGATTTAACATTAGCATGGGGTCTAGCAACAGATGCGGCTTGATGCGCGCTCAAAACACTGAAATACAGGCGGATGATTACAGCAGATAAAAGAGAAGACAGAGAAGATTTATTGTGATATGAAAACTCTATTGTAAAATGTGCTAAACATAGCACTTGTTTAGCCGAGGACTTCCCATATTGCTGATTATATAGGTCTACGGTACACGTCCCACTATATGACTTCATAGACTAGTGGGCTTCATTACCTGGTGCTCCTGGCGGTCCCACATCCCCCATCTCTCCAAGACCCTTATCTCCTTTTTCTCCACGTGGTCCATGTACTCCTTCAGGGGGAAAGTCACACCTTTTAGCCACAGCTGACAACAAATCGTGGGCTCATGGGTTTTGACAGTGGCTCACTGCATTTCCAAAAAGTAGTGACATTTTCATATCAGTGCGACCGGCCGTGGCCAGAAAAGTGGCCCCTAAGTTTATGGTATGTACAGTAGACTGTAGACATGTTTTGCTATGGTGAGCATATAGCAACACAACATGCTAACCGGTTTTAGCTTAATGAGTAACAATGATATTATAGTTTCTTCTGATATTCTACAAAGATAACTATCTAATAACACTTGAACCACAGTTTGCGGGGCCAGTTAGCTCTTACACTTCACCCAGCTTCTTATCCTGAACAAGAAGAGACATTATACACCTGCATGTACGCACAAAACAGAGTTGTAGGGTTAAGATGTAGGGGAAAGCGTTGATAAGTTCTAAAGACACACCTGGAGGTCCTTGGGGACCTGATCGGCCTTGTCTGCCAATCTGTCCTGGGAGGCCAGGTGCACCTGGGGCCCCGGGATTACCCGGAGAACCATCTTTCCCTGGAGGCCCGGGCCGACCTGGGGACGCCACCATCTCTACTGGCATCTGCATGCGAGACATGTAGTAGGCCATTCTCTCTGGGGAGAGGGGTAAATATGCAACAGGAAACAAAGGTTTTCTTGGTGACGACAGCTGTGGTCTCCCAGTGGGAGCCATGGAAAAACATCTAAAGGGAAAAGGCGCCTCAAGCTTTGGAAATGGACGGGAAAGACTTGCTCAACAAAACAGAGATGAGCTGCACTCTTACCGTCAAAGATCTTGATGACCTGCTGGCGGATGAAGCCTTTGATGTCGTCATAATTGACTACCGCCTGTGAGAGAGGAGAAATAAGGGAGAAAAACAACATGGCGAAGATTAATCAACGTTGATAATTAGAAAATGAATTATTTACAAGTGCAGCTGGAGCCCGTGAGTGCCTTTGGCCACTGTACTGACTGAGATGATTAAAAGTTACTAATAGCATAGTGAGCGTAACACCGATTGTGTCCTTACGTCATTTCCTGGTGAACCTGGAGGTCCAGGGAGCCCGGGGGTCCCCGCCGAGCCTGGGCTTCCCCTCTCCCCTCTGGGTCCGACTGCTCCAATCATGGGCTGTGCATCCTTGGAGTGGTACCCGCCACCACCAGGAGGCCCTGGGCGGCCTCTCTCGCCTGGAGAACCCCTCTGGCCTGGGGCTCCTGCTTCACCCTGGGACATAACCACAGACCAGTTTAAGTTTAAAAGGGATTTCAGGTATTTCAGATAAAGAAGAATTTGGAATTTGAGCCTCATTATCACGAATTATATAGTACATTTTTAACTTTTTAAAACTCATTATCAATCAATTAATTAATCGCAGAATAGTCTTCTCATGCAATTACAATTTAATTGTATCTTTAATAATGCTTCAAAGTAGTACTTTTTGTAAAACAAAACTGACATTTCTTTTGAAAAAGTAATCATTTTTCTAACAAAACTGCCATTCACCTGACATTTAATCCAGGCCTAACCTTTTTTGATAAAATAGAAAATGAAGTAAAAGTAATGTGCTTATATTTTGGAATATTTTGCTTTTTTGCTAAGGGTTGGGTGACAAAGATACCACAAGTGATGGCTAATTTTATGACACACTGTAAGATCTTTATTAACCCTGTTTTAGAAAAACAAATGACATCTATATCACTTTCCACACCACGGACAGAGCTCATCATTCAGGTTGCGTCAATACACCCTTACAATACAGTGCCGCTACATTAGCGACAGTGATTTATGGGGGACAAAGCAACCCATAATGCACATCTAATGTTTACATGTCAGAGACAGACAGGTGGCTCTTAAAATAGGGAGAATGGATAAGAATGGTGGAGTCCGTTCTTGTCTCTCTCCCCTTCTCCTCTTCTGTGCAGCTAAAACCCTGACAATGCCGTCCTGTCAGCGTGACAAATGGCCTCATCTAGCATCTCCCCTCATGCTTAATAGCATTATGCCAGAGGTAGGCGAATAACTTTATCACTGTATCCACCTATGATACTGTAAGCTGTGTATGAGGCCAGATCCAACAGGCTGTGCAGCCACAGAGGGTGGCACAGGTGGCCTGCTGCCATTTTTTGGCAAAGGGTGACGTGAGGTGAGGATGTAGGAGGGCGTTGGTGGGAGGGGTCGGAGAGTTTGTGAACCGATGACTGTGTTAAGTGCAGGTGCTGAATATGCAGAAATGAGCGAGAACGGGTACGTTCAGCATGGAAGAGCGACAACTAGAGTCTAAAAAAAAAGAGACAACAGCAATCTGTGGAGGCAATGGCTTGCTAATGCTCGTGTTGTTCCCACACACACACACACACACACACACACACACACACACACACACACATGCACAAACCCACTGTATTGTAGTCAGCTTTTACCTTTTGACCAGGCTGCCCATTTTCCCCCGGCTGCCCAGGAGATCCCTGTAAAAATAAACACAGAAATATCCGTGAAGGAATGAAAAACGCACACAAGCCCCATTACTCTTGTCACCGTAATCCTGTACATGAGAAAGAATCCCTGAAAACAGACAGCACTCACATCTTTACCAGCAGCACCATCATTGCCTGGCTCACCCTAAAAGACAAAAATCAAACAAAGTCAGCTCTATCACCAAAGCTAGCATTTTGTTTCATTACATTTTCATTTGCAAATAGACAGATGATAACATGTACAGACCATAATTCCTGGGTGTCCAGGGGGTCCTGGAGGTCCTCCAATTCCTGGAAGTCCCCTGTCACCATCCTTGCCTTTATCTCCTTGTATCCCCTGAAGAAGACAGAAAGAGATTTTTCAAGATACTTGTGAGCAGCAATTGTTGTTTCAATCCCTTGTGTGCTCTCACACAAACACACCCACACACCAACAGTATATAATAGTACTCCCAACACTTTAAGGTACATTAATTTAAAATTGTGAATCTTTATATATTAAGTTATTACCTCCTTACCTTTGGTCATTATTCCCTCTTTTTTTAAGTATGTGCAGCTCCTATATTTATTTACAACAATCAAAACTATCGCTTGCACTTATTAGTTTTTCCTCTGCTGCTAAAACAACCAGTTTTCCTTGTGGCACAGTTAAAGAGAAATCCAATTAACCAAATTTAATCATCCAAGTCTTGTTATAGAGCGTTTCTCTTACCACTCCTGGTGGACCGGGAGGTCCAGGAGGTCCGGCTGCGCCTGTAGATCCCTGATAGGCAAAGAAGTGAACGCACACAATTTAACACACTCCTATGAGACCATTTCACCAGATCAGACGTGCACACGATTAGAAGGGCAGTGAACTTACAACATGGCCTGACGGTCCAGGTCTACCTTGAGCTCCTGGTGTGCCAGGATCACCCTGGAAAGGTCACATATTGACATTCAGACATTGTGAAGGTCACACTGACTCAAACATACACATAGTCTAGCTCGTGTATATCGATCATCTATTATCTACAGAAGAGAGAGATAAAAGAAATACTCACTTCATGACCTGGTCTGCCTGGAGGTCCGGGCGGACCTGAAGGGCCAGCTTCACCCTGGGAGGATGGAAAAGCAATCATAATAGGTTTAATGCAGCTCGGCTTAATGAACAAGTAGCAGCAGTATGTAGACAAACAGACAGACATAATGTGGCAGTGATGCAAAGAGTTGTTGGCGAACCTTCTGTCCAGGGAAGCCAATGTGACCAGTTTTTCCTTTGAATCCCTGAGGAGAGACATCAAAGATCGTGAGATTGGTACCATATCAGAATGTGGCTGCCAGAGAAGAGGCAGACACGTCTTTGAAATCCTAAACCCCTGCTTCTGGGTACAACACACAGTGAGATACAGAGCTCTGGAGAGGAAAGTATATATACACATATATATATATAAAAAAAAGAAATGGAGGGAGGAAGGTACTCCTTTCTACGCTTTCTCTCTCTGTGAGTGTGTGTGTGTCAATATCAGTCCTGTGTTGATATACAAGACTGAGCATTAGAAAGATGTTAGGAGACGATAGGGCGCTAACAATTTTCATACCGATGCCTAATGCAGTTTTCACATAATGGGTGGGGTGAGGGAAATATCACAAAGCCTCAATCCAACCATAAGGACAATCACAGACACACATCGAGAGCACAATCAATCTTTGTATATAGAGAAGAATGGCAAAGAAGTCGATTTGAGTGACTTAGAACGTGGCACGGTTGTCGGCGCCTGACGTTGTTGGACGAAGTATTTCAAAACCTGCAGATCTACTGGGATTTTCACACACAACCCTCTGTGAGGTTTACAGAGATTGGTCATTGGAAAATATACAGGGAGCAGCAGTTCTCTGTGTGAAAAATGGGAGAATGACCACACTGGTGATAGAAAGGCCACATTTATAGTTTCAATTCCAATGTATCTGAAATTTGAACACAATTTTTGTTGCCTAATTAAGATGCCATTGGGAAAAGTAGTGGGCAGCATGTTTTCGTACATGCTGACTAGCATACTGTTTTGTGGTTTGTACTTGTCTCAAGACTTATTTGTGTTATTGTTTGCGCTGGATCGATACGATATCAAATCATTCCTTGTGGATGTTAGAGGTGAAACTCACTGGGATTCCTCTTGGTCCTGCAGGGCCTGGAGGGCCCATCTCTCCCTGACAAGAAAAGAAATAGCCAGGGTTAAAGGTCAACGTTTTATATATACATTTCTTCCACTGTACTCGCAACAGTGCTACTGTGTGGTGTGCTTGGGTTCCGCCTCTGTTTGTGTGGGCACGCCACTGATGTGACTTACCCTTGCCCCTGGTTTACCATCTTTTCCATCCATGCCTTCAATGCCAGGGGGGCCCTTTCAATGGAAATAAAATAAAACAGTGAGGATGAGAATTCTAAACATTATGAAATGAGAGAGAGTGAGAGTGAGAGAGAGCGAGAGAGAGAGAGAGAGAGAGAGAGAGAGAGAGTTCAGACATGTTAAAACGGGTCAAACCTAAGAAGAGCAGTGATAAAAAAAATAGACATACCATCAATCCTGGGGAGCCTGATGAGCCTCGGGGTCCTGTTGGTCCCTGGGACCCTTGTGCACCATCATTGCCCTTTGAAATTGTGAGTTTACAGTCAAGTATATCATCATTTTTGAATGCATAGAAAGTTCAGCGGCAGCTAAATGTTTTGTACTCACTTTTTCACCTTTGACCCCAGGGAGACCTCCGCTGCCAGACTTGCCAGCAGGACCTGGTGGACCCTAAAAACACACAGTGATATACAACCGTAAGCTGTATATGAAAAAAGGGGACGTCTTCTGGTTGCAAAAACAAAGCTTTGGTTTGTTTTTGGGGTTTTTTAAAACTGGGAATTCACAGTTGTCTCCTGCAACTACACTGGCTGTCAATCACACTTTTGTCCACCCATATGTGCCGTGCTTTATCGTCCATTTCCCTCTAAGTGGGGACATAATTGGCAAAACTGACACAATTTGCTACTGGAAAAGAGCTGAAAGTGAAACTCGCAAATGAGACCATTAACTTGGCAGGAAAATGTTTACTGAAATAAATCGCTCATCAATCCATTTAAACTGAGTTCTCAGTCGCCCCTGGTGGCGTCTTTGCAATTTCTACCCCACTTCAAGACTTTTACTTTTCAAATTCTTATATACTGTACATTCAATGTATGTAATGTAATGTGCCACAGAGAAGCTAAAGCATGTACATACAGGTGGTCCTGGGAAGCCTGGAGTTCCTTGGAAACCCTTGAAATAAAAGGAGCAACAAATAAATATCTTAGATATCTTTGCATTTATGATGATCTATCATGTGCATGTACAACATGTGCTGTCCATACCGGTTCACCTTTGCCCCCGGGAGCTCCAGCTGGTCCAGTGTCTCCTTTAATACCCTGCACACACAGAAATGATTCAAATGTGACGCAGTTATTAAACTTTGTTATGACAAATGAAGGAGCCGGAGTCTAAATATTGCCGAGAAGAGAATTCTTATGACACACTGACCGGTGTGCCTGCCTGTCCTTGGTACCCAGGGTTACCAGGAAGTCCCTGCAGAAAAGAAAAGGATGTTTTGGTTAGAAATATTGGACATAGGCTTCACAAGATTCATAATGTATTACATAACGGAGCCAGTGTAGCAGTTGCTTACTGCTTCTCCTTTCTGACCACTGTTTCCTGGGCTCCCACGTTCACCCTTCAGTCCCTGTCAAATAAAATAGCCAGTGAATCAATGTCAACTCACACGTCAGCGTAATCGCCTATGTTCTAGGTAGGTTTTGTTGTCAATCCCGCTGTTATAATGAGGCATCAAGTGTTAACTTACTGGCATTCCAGGTGGTCCCATGGTTCCCGGGTAGCCCGACGTCCCCGGAGAGCCCTGAAGTAAAGATCACACAATCAATCAAACAAGAAAAGCAATTATTTTTCTACATGTTATAATTTCAAGGAAATTGACTGGCAGATAGCTACCTGCTCGCCCTTCAATCCTTGGAGGCCAGGTGACCCTCGCTCACCCTGCTGACCCTGAAGATTGGCGGGAGTGGAGAATGATTAGGAAATAAAAGATGGGATGTGATATGAACGTCAAGAGGAGAAGTCCCCCCTGGTAGAAATGAGCCAAGGACACGGCAAGTCAATATCAGGGAGAGGAAGCGGCTAACTGGCTCGGATCGTGTCCCTCAGGGAAGGTCTACATTTGATTTTGTCACTTTGCTCTCCACCTCTATGAGGCTTCAGGATGGTAATTTAGCTCCGTGATGGTTGTATCCACAGGCTGAAAACTTCGCTCCCAGTTCAATTTGTTGCAATTTTAAAAAGGATCTTGGTTTTCAAATGTTGTTCCGTTACGTTGCTGCAGATTTACGGCACAAAGCTTTCTCTCCCTTAGACTTAAAAAAAAAGGGAACATAACTTCTGCCAAAGCAAACACTTAAAGACTGATCCCACAGTCTAAAAATCTTTATTTCACAGTCCGCTAATTTGAAGTTAATATTAATATTCACACGCGCATCAATCTGTCGCCAAGCAACAGGAGTTGCGAGCGGAAGACGGACGAGCGCTTAATGAAAAGAAAGGGAGAAAAGTTTGAAATGTGCAAAAAACAAAAAACAAGAGAATGTCAGAGGAAATTGAAGATGCCCTCATCATCAGTATTATTGTTTTAACACAGCGGGAGCTGCTGTTTTCTTTTGGAAATAAAAGAAACACAAAAAAGTAATTACTGCTCGAAGATGAGAGACGTGGACGTGCGTCTGAATGTACGAGAAACGCGGCGTTTGAAGAAAACCACTAATTGATCATCGTGAGTGAGTTCACACGACTCAGTATGAGTGATGTGTTCCACAGCAGGTTCATAATTCTCACCTTGTTTTTTTTTGGGGGTGTCTTCACACAAACAGACACAGCGGAAGCTCACACCTGCTACAAGAGTGCTACTAGTCTGCAAATGGATTCCATGCAGTGCTCATGCAGCTCATCCATTTACCAACTCTACGCTGCAGAAACAATAAATCTGTACGGGGAGGAGGGCTCTGTCTGCACTGCAGGCGCTCTCTCCATCACTAAGACAAGGAAGTAATTGAACAACTGGTAAAAGAGACAACCAAATAATTTCCTCATCTGAAATAACATTCATTAAAGAACAATGCAGAGAGGCAGGGGAGGGACGGAGACAAAAGGGCAAAGATAAACAGAAGCAACACTTTGACGCTGAAAGCATGTATGGGGAAATAGGAGAAAAAAAAATGCACATTTACATTAAGTGTAGGCAAGGCGAGCAAAGGCAGCTTTATTTGGGAATAAACACCATGATATTTCAAATTTGGGAGCATTAAAATTGAACAGAACCCATAAAACATATACAGACTAATACGTTAGACTAAACTGTACAACAGTGCAGCATAAAACAATGTCGAGTGCAGAATATGATGTATAGTACAGTACAGTTTGCATATAACATTGTTACCTTTATTCTATTTTATTTAAGTATATGGGAAACAATAACATGAGCCCATTAGATATCAAAATGTGGGGTTGCTGCACTGTTTAGGAGGAGCAGGAGTCAGTTCCCCTGTTGATCAAATGACATTAGTATGATGTCAAAAGACGAGATCTGAATGAGTTTAGTCCGCTTTATTTTGTACCCAGATGCAGATTCTGTGGTGGATCTACTGTATGAATCCAACTGTTGTTTGCATTTGCGCCACTTTGACCAGCATGAAAAAATACCTTAGTATCTTTAGTTTTTACCTAAGAAGATAATGCTCACAGGGGACCTGTAACTAAGCATTTGTACATACTGATGTTATTGACTTGAGTTAAGGATCTGAGCAGTAAAATCCATCATCCATTACTGATTAAAAGGAAATGAAACCGTGTAAATGAGACTTACATGTGAACCAGACGGGCCTGGAGGACCTGGGAAACCGGGAGGTCCCTGTGCACAAGAACACAAATGACAAATGATAACTAAACCTAAGAAAGCTAATCTACACCTCTGGTTAAAGTAAGATTCAACTTATTCCAATTGACTGAGTGCTGCAGCAAGCATCACAGGAAAGCGTGAACGTGTGCCTGTGAGCTTGGATTCATTAGCTTTTTAAGATGTAAATTGTGGTTTTGTTAAGGTTAGGGTTGATGCTTTGTGAAAAAAAAAAAAAAAAGAAGTCAATGCAGGGTCCCTATGAAGTGTGTTGTCACTCAGGCCAGTAGGGGGCTCTGTGGACTCACAGACAGTGAACAACACAAGCTCCTCTCTAGTCTCTCTCTTTGAGTGCGAGAGAGAGAAAGAGAGAGAGAAAAATGCAGTGGTGCTGAACTAAATCCTAATCAAATCTTTTCCCCTCGCAGTAATAATAGCAAGCTATGGTAAGCCTGTGATTGGAATGCTTTTCATACATTGATTCTCATTTCAACATGTTCTATTGATGATGGAGTTTGCAGGGAGGTAGTTTAGGAATTGGTGTCATCAAAGTAACTGAAATCCTCTCGTGAAATCAGCAAACGAGCGTGCCCATAGAGCCCATTTTAAAGTAAAAGTTTACATCGCAACGTTCTCCTCTTCAAATTTGTATTTTCAGTGACACCGTGGTTATCTCTACATTCAGATAGAATCTTACCATGTTTCCTGGTATTCCAGGTTTGCCTCTCTCTCCCGGTGCACCCTGTAGTGAAGATACAGGGAGACAGATGATGAAGAAGTCATTCATTCATTCATTCATCTTCTACCGGGCGCCAATCCCAACTCACATAGGGCGTAAGGCGGGATACACACTGAACAGGTCGCCAGTCCATCGTGGGGCCACACAAAGACAAACAACCATCCACTCTCACACTCACGGTCAATTTGCCTAATTGCCAAATCTGCATGTTTTTGGACTGTGGGAGGAAACCGGACAACCCGGAGACGACCCACGCACACACAGGGAGGACACGCAAACTGACCGGGGGTCAAGAAGTCTGACGTTGTATGAGTTCACAGAGGTTCACATGGGCAGATATGTACCACAACATTAGATCATCAGGCTAAATGGGCCACGTTTTCTTTTACTTAGCTAAACCGTGAAAAATAACTGAAACTACAAAACGCATTTTAAATCACATAACTTATGTCATTAAGTGAGTTACTATACACCAGTTTCTTGTTGTGGCTTATTGGCTGTGCATGAGAAAACACACAGAGATTATTATATTTATATTACCCCTCCCCCTAGTCTCTTTGTTTTCTTAATTATCTTCTTTTTCCCCCTTACTACTATTTAACCTGCATATATAAATAATATATAGTACAAATATCAAGTTTTTACAGTGTTTGTTATTTTCTGTTTCAGTCCAATGCATATCAACCAAATGATATCACCCCAGTGGACTCTGTTGTCTCATCTATTATATTTTACTTTCTGATGCCGGGGGGGTGGGAATAAAACTTACTTGATCTCCTTTTATTCCCGGCGATCCAGGAAGTCCAGGATGTCCAGGTGTTCCCGTCTGCACACATGAGTTCCCAAAGTAAAACACAAAGATTCTGCATGACATCCAATCCACTTTCACAGTACTTGTTTTTGCATGTGTCTACAGAATACGACAACGATCTCAGCTGACCATGGGTTGCGTTGCCTGCTCCTTGTTCTCCGAACACTGCAAGCAGAAAGGAGAATAAGTGATCAAAGAAATGCTCGAACACAAGCCGCCTCAACAAAAATACAATGCAAAAAAACAAGAGGCTGTCGCTGTGCCTCCACCAAAAAACGCCAGCGCTGGCGCTATTAGTCGCATAGATTTGGGGGAGAATCGTATATTGCGGCTGAACATGTTCTGACAAGGAAGTTGCAGTCTCTCACCGTGTCACAGTTGTCCAAGGGAGTTACACCAGGCTTGCCCTGATCTCCCTTTTCACCCTTAGCACCAGCCAGGCCTGGCACCCCGGGCGACCCAGGGGAACAGCTCCCATCACAGTTTTCCTGTGTTTTAGAAAAAAAAGGACATAAACAAAACACACATGCATGCACACAAATACTCAGTGTAAGGATGTATTATATGATGTATATACAGTAAATGCACAAACAGGTAGAACATCATCCCCAGGACAAAAGCAACAGCTTATCTCTAAATATCTCTGCTAAACTTACATCTCCATCTCCTCCAGTGGAGTCTTGAGGCAGCTGGTGTGGCCCAGTGGGAGTCTACAAAAGGGGTTAGGGAAATGGAAAGTTAATTAATGTTAATTATAGAACTTTATGATTAATTCAAAGAAAATAATTACGGGGAAACCCGCTTGATGATAGTCGGCCGCGGACTAAATTGGAGAAACAGATTCAAGGTTCCATGAGTTGCAGTGAATTTCTTTCTTCTTGAATGAGCTACAGGATTTCTCAATGTCCTCTCACTCGAATAAGACGAAATGAATAAAGGCCTTTGTTTCTTCCCATTAATTAGAGACGTCTCTCTCTCTCTTTTTTTTTTTATTACAAAATATGATTAGGTACGTGTTGTAATTCCTGGACTTTCTATTTCCTGATAATATTCCATCTAACAATTCATTAAAAAAATAGAAGAATATTTCTCAGTGTGAAATATCAAAATCAAAAATGCTTTAAAAACAGAAAGTCACATGAACACTATGAAGAAAATATAAAACTTCTACTTTCCATTGAAATGCATCAGGCGTCACACCGAGAAAGCAAAACAGACAGAAACAACTGGTTCTGTCTGCTCAGACAGCACATAAACAAACACGGAGAGTCACGCCACAACAGCGCTATGCTGTCTATTTATAGTACCGAGATAAAACTGCTGGGTCCACATGTCCAATCATATTTACTGTGAAAGGCGCTCCGGCGCCTATCAAAACAGTGGGACCCCTCTCCACTGTCGATAGCACCTGGCTTGGTTTCAAAGTCATTACAAATCCATTTGACATTGTTCAAACTGGAGCCATTATATAGAAAGGCCATTTTACGCTGCCGTTATACGGACTAGAGCAAGGCCTTGTGTATTAATAGACTTCATCAAAAAGACTATAATTATGACGCCATTCGGTGATGCAGGTTTTTCCAAGGTCAGGACGACGCTTGGGCTACCATGAGTGACTCCTGCCACTCTCAGTGACCATGCTACAAGATAGAACGAATTTCTATCGCACCCAACAACAAGCGCCCAACAACGAGCGCCATACTTCACAAAGTCTAAATTCCTGGGTTTCAACTGACAACCTTCAGAGCGAAAGAAGCCTCTTGGATGTTGAGGTGAAACGTCTTCAGGAAGACAAGTCCAGTTTCCTACTGATCCAGTGACTTTTGGAGAACTACAACTGAGATGAATGAGGATCTACAGTGATATCAAGGCATCACAAAGTTTATCCAGTGGAGTGACAGAAGGCACAGACTGTTCCACAGCAGTCAAACCTGTTAGGGCAGGAAAGGGGCTATTTAACAATTAAGACTTTACTGTATCAAAAGATAACAGCGTCCAAAATTGAAACTAAAACCTTTTTGACTGCCCCCTGGTGGCCTAACCACAGCATGATCAGTGTCAGCAGACGGAAAAGTGGTCCAAAGTCCAAAAATATACACACCAAATATTTTACAGAGATGGTTCTAGTTATTTAAGGCATCACTTATCAATGCACTGTACGTACATTCAAGTATCCATGTTGCAGACTTGTTGAGCATGTGTACCAGTGAGACTTTAATCTCTACTCCAAGATCCGGACTGCAGTCCACATATGTCTCAAATCTGATCCACTCATCCACTGTCCCTTTCCGTCTCGTTTCCTGCATTAATCTGCTACTTAATTCTTGCGCTGAAGGCTTAGTTCCGCTTTGAGCTCTGGCTACAGATCAGCTGCCACGTTTCCCCTGATAGAATGATGTCACACTGTCAATACTGACAACTTCACCAGACTCCACCTCATCTTACCACGTTGGCCTCGCACCGACTCCCCCGAAAACCTTTGTCCACAATGTCACAAGACAACAGTGCTGAAACTCTGATGATGTTTCATTTAGTTTCATCGCTTAGTGGTCATAAAAAAATGTAGGCCTACGCAAAGGCCTCGTGTCCACTTCAACAGGTTTCCATAAGTGAACACCAGCATATGCTTTTGATGTGCGACAATCTAAATTTAAATCCGTCCTCGACCTCACATCGGCAGCATCTTTCGACATCAGCAACATATGTAAACGGTTTGTGTTTATATAGCGCTCTTCTCGTTTCGCCGTTCACCCGTTTCACCCAGTCACTCACACGTTCATACAGCGCATCCATGTGCAGTCTTGCCCAAGGACCTTCGAGTTGAAGGACGACTCGCTCTACCACTGAGCTACCGTCGCCCTCAACATGTACAGGACCGTGGAATCTTAATGATATGACACATTTTTTGAAACATGATAACTGTACTTTTTTATTTAATAGAACCATCTTTAGAAATAATACGCTTGGACTTTAATATATTCCCTTCGATCAATAATTTCTGACCTCAAGTTCTCAAAAGTAATAAAAGGAGGAACGGGACTCCTACTATTTCTTCTTTTTTTTTTCCATACAAATGACGATTCCAGGCACATAAATTAATTTGTGCTTTTGCATTATTTATAAATCTCCAGGATGACAGCGGCCTCTCCTTCCTTTTCTCGCTAATTTTACTTACGATGTATGCAGGCAAACCCGGTTTCCCCGGTATCCCGTCGTTCCCGGGGATACCCTGAAAGAAGGAACTGAGGTTGAACTTCTCCGTTGCCAAATTTAAGAGCTAGCCACTCCCATATCCACCAACACTCAAGGCAGAGTCAAACGCTCATGGTGAGAACAGTCCAGTCGAACATAATTCAGCGATTATTACAAGAATGCCCCCGTTGTCAAAAACAATACTGTCTGCCATCCAGGTTAACCATCACCTCATCTTATCTCTTACTCACACCTTTGACTCCTCAAGCACAGCAGCACTTTATTTGAAGGTCTGCTTTAATCACAAACCTTTAAAACCAGACCTCCAAATAATCATTAATGTCTGGAAAGACAGTCCCAACAGCCATATGGGTTAAAGCTTGAAGCACTACTGATGTATTTTGATCTTTGCTTATTTGAGACCGAGCTGCACAGACATAATGGAAGTCAATTTCCTACATGCACATCATGGACACCTAAAGATGCAAAGCGTGTCACAGCCTTATTTATGTAACCCAAATACCCCCAAGCTGAAAGCCTACATTAAAAGTAAGT
The DNA here is from genome assembly GCF_019176455.1 of Solea senegalensis. NCBI lineage: Eukaryota > Metazoa > Chordata > Actinopteri > Pleuronectiformes > Soleidae > Solea > Solea senegalensis. The sequence continues at coordinate 8,986,072 of NC_058039.1, read as the reverse complement.
AGCAGCCTGAATTGAACTTAAGACACACCTGCCCCTCATTTATATTTCTGTTACCTCGGGTCCTTGGATTCCAGTAACACCCTGAGGCCCAGGAGGCCCGGGGGGGCCAGGAGGTCCAGGTGGGCCCTAAAAAATACAATTAAGACATGGCCACAAATGAAACTACACACTAAAAAAAACAACAACTTATTATTACAAAAAAAGAAAAAACAAACAAAGCCCAAGAAATGAAAGAGGGCCACTGGTTGACAGATCTGACCTGCGGCCCGGGCTGCCACACGTTTAATGGAGTTCCTGGAGCTCCCTGGAAGGCAAAAACAGTGGAAATCAGACATACATACAGTATAGAAAGCACACAGTGGGGAGTTTAGAGCAGAATATGTGTATTATTGTCAGTGTGTGTACTCACAGGTCCACCAATACCCGAGTGTGTGGTTATGCAGTTGCACTCTCCAGGTTCACCCTGAAATATACATCAAAGAAAAGACTCACTGAAAACCGCAAAACGGCAAAAACTACGCCTCGCACTATGAGAAAGTTTCAAATCGACGCGCCCCACTCTTAACCTGCTCATCTTTGCTGAATCCTGAAATCGCATTCACAGAGCAGAGAGTCGTAACGGCAGGGGGTCAAAATTCTGTGAACGCCTTTTACATTACTGAGCGAACATAAAATATAATATTACATGAAATGGTCCCTAAAGTGAATTCATGGCGCTACGATGAGTATCTGATGCAATTCATCTCAAATCTGTAACAAGAGAGGCGCCCACAATGAAGACACCTGCTCTCACCATCTTCCTCTAACATCTAAGTCAGAAACACTGCGTGTTTGAATTCTCCCAGAACATGTTCTTGTTCATGCTGTACAGCTATAGCTCTGAGAACTCTCTTGATGTTGCCCCCTCTTGCTTATTCTCTTTTAGCTTTCTCAACCGTTTCCTCTGTTGTCCCCGTCGAACAAAGCATGTCCCATATCTTGCACTCCTCCCCTACCTTTGTGCACTACCTTGCACTCCTCGCCCACCCTCTCAGTGACAGTGTTGGCTGGTGGCTCTGATGAATGCAGTAATTAATAGTCTCATACACACAAACACACACACACACACACACTCTCTTAAGGCCTCTGAAGTTCCTCTCGCCTGCCAGCAACAGTACACATGTCACCTCCATTGCTTCTCTTTCCACGCCGCGAGGCCAGCGTGTACATCTGTGTGCCAACACGCGTACGTGTGTGCTCATGAGGCAAAGTGATGCGTGGGGGTGGGGGGTTATTTGGTGTCTGTTGAACCATCTCTTGTGATTACCATCTGTTCCACCCCCTTATATTCAAACCCTTCCAGATCCCCTCATCCGAACAAAATGGTAGACTTACCTTGTCCCCCTTAGCTCCGTCAAATCCCTGCAAGAGCAAGACACACACACACAAACAAACATCTAGTTACTCTTGCTGTGTTGTTCCAGTAGAAAGCCCTGAGTGTAGATCAGGGGACAGAGGATGAGATAGGAGCAGACATTGCCTCTGTTGTGGATCGGGGCAGACAACCTTGGTTACGAATGGCGACTAAATCGAGGGCAACTCCCAAAGATGCTAAAATTTTAAAAAAGGAAACGCACACGCGCGCGTCAGAAATGAAAAGAACAAAACAAACTCACGGGTCTGCCATCAGTTCCTGGCTCTCCGTGAAAGCCGGGGGCTCCGTCTTTACCCTGTGGGTCGAGATGTAAAATAGGAAACAGTGTTTGACAGTATAAAAGCACAACATTAGTTTCACATGGAAAAACACGCAGTTGTATACTACCGGGGGCCCCGCTTCTCCTAAGCCTGGAGGTCCCTGCGGTCCTGGAAGCCCGGCGTCTCCTTTGGAGCCCTGTGAGCAGTGAAACTCTGTCAGTATCAAAGCTTCTTTGGATTCATTTGCATATTGCGCCAATGAGTTGATTTTCAACCACTTTATTTTGTGCTACCTTTTCCCCTGCAGGGCCAGTTGATCCTGTGGTTCCAGTGGGTCCCTATATAAAACAAAACCCCACACATTTAGACCAAATACGAAATAGGTGGTTTTTGAATTGCAGGACTTTGCAAATATGTGTGAAACTTACGTGAAGCCCTGGTCGCCCCCTTGGTCCCTCTTCACCCTGTGGCATGAATAATAGAGGACAAGACAAAAAAGCTGGTTTAGATGAGGAGGAAAAGCGGAGAGGAGAGAGGGGGGACAGTTTTAGAGGTTAGAGGAGTCCATGTTGAATCACCGGGCTTGAGAGAAAATAAGTTCTGAATGGCTGTGTGACTGTATTGTTAGATCTTGGAGGCAGGAAACCTCAACTCAACAGAGATCAAAGGAGAATATGGTGTACATTAATGAAATCACAGCTGGAATGCCTCCTCCTCGGAGCCGTGTGTTTCCTGCATGTTACAGAGCAGCATCACTTGTCTACATTAGACGTCTTTAATGATCCACATGTTTTTTTAAACACACGCCAGCCTTACTTGCGGTCCCGGAAGGCCGACTCCTGGAACTCCAGCTTCTCCCTAGAGGGGGATGGCAAAAACACAGGTTTTAAAATCGACGTATGGAAATAAGCATTTGCATTTATTTGTAAAAATGCTAACGCAAAAGACATCGGCACCTTGTTTCCTTTGGGACCGGCAGGTCCCTGCACACCTGGTAAGCCCGGTTTTCCCTGGAAATAAAACAGGTGAAATGATCATCAGCAATCCTCTGGGTACAGTGAAGCAGACGTGGACAAATAAATACACAGATCCCCTTACATTCCTGCCAGGCTTCCCTTCTCCTGGAGGACCAGGCTCTCCTCTCTCTCCTTTTTGGCCTGGCACAGCTACACCTTCACCCACTGTTGTGCCCAGAGAAGGACAGCTGGTACAGGCTTCACCCTGGCACAATAAAACAAAACAAAAAACGAACAATCAAACTCTAATTTTAGCCACTGGAAAGCATCATTAGTCTAAATATGTGACCAGTGGCATCTTGTATCAGCTGTAATTAAGACTCCCTAGTGGATGGACCCTAGATCTAGATTTCTATCACATATGGTCTGCGGAATGGGACGAGAGCTGCGCAGCACATGTTGCCACATTTTAGACAACCAGTAATTAAAAGAAGAGCATTGGGGAGATGCAAAATAAAGTGCAGCAACGTTGACCTTGTTCGGTTCAGGTAGTCTGTACCTTCTCTCCCTTTAAGCCCATTAATCCATCCCGACCAGGCTCTCCAGGCAGTCCTGGGGCTCCGGGAACTCCATCCAGTCCCTTATCCCCTGTGTCTCCTAGTTCACCCTGGTAAAAAATTAAATGCATTGAAAAAAGGGGCAAGACAATTCTTTCAACGTCAAAATACTAAGCTGATGGATTTGTTGCAGGTTTTCCTTTTATTTAATCCCATTTTGGTTGTATAAATTTACACCTATTTATACTGTATAAGGACAGTGATATGAAAGAGGACTACAAGATATAGTAAACTATGTTGTCTGACCTCATGTTGAAGTCCAAGTATTTCTGTGAAAAGGCTTTCACAGGAAACAATCTCCTTTTTTCTTAATTTTTGTGATTCCAACACTTCAAAAGACAGACTTGGTGTGGATATAATATCAGTGTGTCTGATGTCCCTTGAAACGTCATTTGAAACCATGCAGGTTCATTTTCCTGTGGACATTCTTTCTCCCAGAAGACATCAAAATAAGTAAGAAAGTCTGGCTGGAGCTTAAAGGAATACTTCACCCATTTGCATTTAGCTTTGTATTACTAGAATAGGGGTGGTATTTTTGAAAGATTGTGCTACCCAACCTCAGTTTCCCCTGAGTCGAGAAATATCTTCATTCTTTTCTTTGTCACATGGCCACCAGTGACACTTGATCCCCACTCGTAGGGGGACGGGACCTCATTCCTGGAATGTAAACAGTGTGCGCCATCTTTGCTAACAGCTACGCTAACAGTTGTTCCTGTTATCGATGAAGTATTCCTTTAAGGCCATAAGCGACTCAAAATAACCTTACACTGGTGATGACATGTAAGTCTCTTTGGCTAAAATCATCTACCAAAGCACAAAATGTAAATATAAATACTGCAATTCCTCCTTCTACCTGTGCCACATAATATAATGTGAGGATATTGTCGTAGATAAAACCGAAAATGTACCTTTTCTCCCTTTGCCCCAGCGAGACCTGGTGGGCCCTGTGTGAGAAAGAAGACGATGATAAACAAATACATGCCCGTACAGTACACGCATACACGTGCACACTTAAAACACTGTTTAATAAATGTGCAGTCATATGCGCGTTATACTGAGCAAGCCTCTTTCCATTCAGGTAAAATAACTATTGACATAAAGCTATCCACAAAGGCACGCAGCATGTAATTGGAAGGGGTGACAGAACCCAAGAGAGATTTATTCCACTTAGTAACAATTCCGCGGTAACAGGAGAATCCCTGCATATCCTATTTGTACAATAAGCTTTGTAAGGTGATTCTCCCTCGGGGTGAATCTCTCAGTGTCCCAAAGTTTGCACTCATATGGCTGCTGTTTAATCTGATTCACTGTGGGAATGAAATAGGAAAGCAAGACGCTACATTAGATTAGTGGGATATGTATAATGTGATTTCTGTAACTAATCGGGATGAAAATTCCTTAATAGCTGTAAGGGTGTAAAAACTGTAGGTCTTTTTTTGTTGTTGTTGGCTTTGCTTGCTAGCAAGTAAAGTACAAACAATGCAAATATGTAGCAATGCACTGAATAGAGTGCCATTCGGTAAAAAGCAGACAATAAAAAAGGAGCAGGGGGTTGAAATGTGTGTATTCCGCTCCTGAATTTCAACACGCTGCCCTCTAAAGGAAGGACTGAGAAAGTATTGAGGCCCTGACCTCTCCTCACCTGATATTTTTGACCAAATACTTTTTATTTCAATTTAAGGACTCTAAGACAAAGCAAGTTCATCATTTCTAAATGCCGCCTTTCTAGTAATAAACCTGCCATGACTACCTTATCCTTACAGAGCACTCACACCTGTTTGCCATCAGCTCCAAGACCTGGAGGTCCGGCAGGCCCTGGAGGGCCCGGTTCGCCTTGCTTCCCTTTCGTTCCCTCTGGCATTTTGAAACCAGCAGGCCCGCTGCCAACTTCGGACGGCTGACACGTGCCACATTGGCCCTGAGAAACAGCAGGGAGTCAGGAAGGTCGGTGTGCATGACAATTTAGCGAACGGATGCTAAGAGCGTCACATTATGTCTGCGCTTACCTTCTCACCCCTTGGGCCAGGTAGACCAAGCCCGGGCAGCCCTTGCTCTCCCTGTAAAGCGGCAGAGAATAAAGTCAAGTATCAAACAATGCTTTCAATTTATAGGTGATTTTTTGCATGTATGATGTGGTACTACAACCTTAACAAAACTGTACAACCTTGACTTACTTTACGTGATGACACATGATGATCAAGGCTAGAATCAAGCAATCAAGAGTACGGCCAAACATCCACTTCAGCCTAAGTTTGATATTCAAATATTCTCCTACCTTTACACCTTTCTGTCCTTCTTTGCCGATGGGTCCGCGGGGTCCTGATTTTCCCTGTCATACACACACACACACGCGCGCGCACGCACGCACGCCCACGTTTCATTTCACGACATCACAGGATCGGGAGCGCGTGAGGTGACTGTTTAAAAGAAGTCAAATCTGAAACTTACCGGCTTACCATCGGCTCCTTTGCTGCCTGCACTCCCCTGCAGACAGGAAACAAAGGATGACTTCAGTAACTGAAATTCACAGACTGATTTAAAAAAAAAGAAAGAAAGAAAAATAATGTGTCTCTTAAAGCACATGTCGTGGTAAGCTGTGCCCCAAAGACGGGCTTGTGAAATGTTTTTTGTTGTTCTTTTATTACCACACTAACACGTTCCACCTGTGAGGAAAATGGAATCCCTTGTATAGTCAGTTTTGGTTGTCTAAAAATTAGAGCCGTTCTCCCTGAAGTCTCACCAGTAGATGTGAGATGTGCAAATGCGGGACTTCTTCACTCACCCCTCTCTCTTCCCCAAGAGTGTCAGGGAACTACGGTACGGTGGCCTTTGGACACCAGAAAGGACCTCACAATTCTCCGGTCTGGCTGACTTGTACATTCAGGCTGCTATAGTTACACAGCTACACAAGATGGTAGCTTCCCTAAGGCTTAAATGCTGCACTGGACCTTTTTAAAGACTCAACGTCTGAGTTTGTGTGCGTGTGTGGACTTATTTATGTTTTTAGAGGGTTAACGTCAGAGAGAGCGCACTGCGCTGCTGAGGTTAGCATATCTGAATGTGTAGGAATACACATGTGAGTTATGCTTCCACAGAATACGAATGCACCACATGCTGTAAACGAATGACGGGGGAACTCCGTACCTTCTCTCCTGACTTGCCATCTGCACCTGCAGGCCCCTGGTGAAAAAAAAAAAATAAGTAAAAGAAGAAGAGTGAAGACAGCGATGAGCAGAGAAGTTAAGGTGTTGTTAGTTCAGCTTTGTTAGAGCGAGGTCATATCTCACTCCTCCCTCCCTCTCTGTTGCTCCAGCTTCTTCTCCTTCTCCTATAACCAGGTATGACAGATGGATGCTGGCACTATTGGAAATCGTTGCACCGAGAATCTCATAAGGCTTTAGATTTATATTCCCTTTCCCCCATAAATAATTCCAATTTCACCTGCTGGGGTAAGTGGGAGGATGCACAATGAAAAGAAAGAGAAGCACAGTGCAATGTACTGAATGCTGAGGTCCAACTCACTCGACGTAAAACACCGGTTAAGTTTATATTACAAATAAATTACCTTTTGTCGAGGGGGGGAAAAAACATGGCTTTTCAAGTTTTTGCTCCTTCAGATGCTGCATCACTGTGAGCAGTGCAAGGGTAAAAATAGCATTTGTTTCTTCAAACTGATAAGAGGAATAAAATACACACTGTGTATAAATATGCTCAAGGTCATCTGCTATTTCCAACTGTTTCTCCAACTCCCTTATAAAACATGTAGTGGGATCAGGAAAGATTGAGAGTCGGGGAGAATATATAACAACTTCACAACAGTTTCAAACCACTGCACTTACAGGCAATCCTCTTTCTCCTGCCCCCGGTAATCCAGGCTCTCCTTTGGGACCAGGCTTTCCTTGCAGAGCCACTGTGTTGCCCATGTCCGTACCAACCACGGGGCAAACTTCGCACGGGTCGCCCTGAAGACACACATTGCAATGATGAGAGGCCACGCGTACATGCAGATACCTTGCGTCTTTGCCAGTTTATTTTGTGTAGGAATCAAATTCACGGTCTTTAAATGAGGTGTGTTCAGGCACAATGTTGGTGCACTGCCCCCGTGCCAATGACGTGTTCTCATGCTTATTTAAGCGGCACATTTAATACACCAACATAGGCCTGTTCACGGTCCACATACACTCTGCTTGTGTCCGCTTCTCCTCCTCCCCCTCTTCAGGTAGATGCATTTTGAATGTCGGTGCATTTATTTATCCTGTACAGTCTCATGGAGTTGTTGATGGGACAGAGGGTCCATCGGCCAAGGACCATGTACTCATAAATGTGGGGGGGGTGCTGGCTGGGCGTAAAAGCATACAGAAAACAGGCGCATCCTTCATCCTTCACAGCGAGGTTACAAGACTCCCATCTCTTTACTGTAATTCTGTCTCTTCGTCCTCTCCACGAGTGAACTGTTACAGTGCTGATTTACCGGAGAATCGAAAATACGAACAAGTAAAGTGCCTCACGCGTCAGCTCTGTCACTATGTGCCGCCTTACATGGTGAACAACAATAATTTGAATCGCAGCTGCACATCAAGCGGGACAATGAGCTCCTGTCTCATCACCATCGACTTCAGCCACTTAACTTCGCACCTGCCTTCGGCACATTTCTTTATTAAAGTTCCTTAAATCTTTCTATTTATTCACTGATTTTCAGCTCGGCTCAGCAGCGAATGGTTCACTTCTCCAGTTTCCTGACATTTACATAGCAATGCACCCGGCGCTGGTGCACCTGATCTTTAAAGCTGGTCTCTGATCGGCCTTGCACCTCACTTTGCACCAAGATTACACGCTGTGTAAATAGCAAAAAAAAAAAAAAAAGAGTCGGACAGGCCCTAATACGCTTGCCATGGCACTAACTTTAGAACACGCACTTTGCATCACATACTGTAAATAGGGCCCACAGAGTTAAAGATGGGTGTTGATAGGGTGCAGTTTATACCTTCTCTCCCTTAAACCCAGGCGTTCCTCTTGGTCCCTGTAAAAACAGCAGAACCCAAATCAAAGACTTGACGTGTCAGCGAATTGAATAGTGTCTACTGTAAACTCATGCATACATTACAATAGAGCTGAAACGATGAATCGATTATTAATCGATTACTAAATTAATTGACAACTATTTTGATAATCGATTCATCGGTTTGAAGCTTTTTTTATGATTAAAACAAGATTTTCCGATTGTTTAAGCATTTTCTTCATTTCTTTGCTCTGGATAACAAAGAAATCATTAAAAGTCAATAATTTTGGTTTGTGGACAAAACAAGACATTTGATAACCTCATAATTTCCAGGTTTGATGAACACCGATCAACATTTTTTAAGGTTTTCTGATATTTTATGGACCAAACGATTAATCGAGAAAATAATCGAGAGATTAATCGATTATGAAAATAATCGTTAGTTGCAGCTCTACATTACAAGTATATCAAGCAGTGTTTAAAAAAAAGAAGCTCTCACAGGGTCTCCTGGAAATCCATCTCCTCCTGGAGATCCTGAATCTCCCTGTTGACAAAAAGAAAAAAAAAATCACTGGAAATTTACCCTGAAAATCATTCTCAGAACATCATTTTTGGGTTTTGCTAGCCTAAGAACCGTAACAATTATTGTATCCACAGAAGATGAAGTTGATGAAACAAAAAGTCACGCATTGAGTTATTAGCTTTATGATTATGTTAATATGCTTGGATGGATCATCGAAGATGAGCTCACATCCACATTAAATCCATGAATGTGCTGTTGAACTAATTAAAAAGAAATTCATCAGCTTTGTTAAACTGTATAGTAAATAAGTCAGCTGTCTCACATTTACACCAGTTCCACTAACATTACTTCTTGGACTGGCAGGATTTCAACTGTTTTCAGCTGCTGTTTATTTGTTACAGTTCCTTTATTTTTATGTTAACTAAGTTACATCTTATTATGCTGATAAATTAACTCTGAACATTTCCACGTGCTCTAAGAAACAGGACAAAAAAAAGTCAAACCTACCTTGTCTCCTTTTGCACCACCTGGTTCACCGGGAGGACCCTGACAGGAGGGAAGAACAATTACATAAATCATCTGACACACCTTTCTGAAAGTGCTTTTAGGCTTTTTGTGAAGGGCAATGAAAGTTGCTCCAAAAGAAGGAGCCGTGCCAAGTCCTGCCCTGCACTTCTGAGAACATTGTCTAATAAAACAACTTTTTTTTGTTGCAACCGTGTGTGTGTGTGTGTGTAGGACATTAAAAGCAATCAGTGAAATGACACAATCCAAAAGGCTTCTTCATTGTTTCCTCTTTAATTAAAAATCACACTTACTGGTAGGCCTGGTATTCCAAGTCCTGGAAGACCTGGGCGTCCAGGCTTCCCTGGCTCCCCGGCCAACCCCTCGGGACCCACCATACCTGGCGAACCCTGTAACAAGTTTAACACAGCTGTGTAAAACTGAGCCTCACACACTGTATGTGACATTTGTTGGTAGAAACACTTGCATGCAGACCTTCTGTCCCTTGGGACCGACAACACAGATGGTCCCTGTTCGACCCTGGGAAAATGTGACAGAGACAGAATGAAATGATGGCGTCAATATGAGTGAGTGACACCATCGGCATTAGCTTCGTCTTTGCCAAAGATCATTGTTGAATCCCTATTTTTTTTTTGGGGGACATTTAATCATTGGAAACAGAAAAAGAGAGAGGGAACTGCGTGAGTCTCGGAGACGCATTATCCTCAGCAGTGCATATGCGATATTTCCCGCATGCCTGATTCAAGTCACATCAACAAGCACATTCATATTCACGATGTCAGATGGATGGAAGGCTTAAGAAAATCTATCCACCACCAAATCCATCTGTCCACGACAAGCACTTAGCCTGGTGAATAGTTAAACGTGAGTGTGTGTGTGTGTGTGAGAGAGAGAGAAGCCCAAAACCAGGGGAATATCTCAGAGCACACACGCGTTGTAATTTGTTCCTCATACTTTTCATGCGCCTACAGGATCACTGTGCTGAACAGGGAAGATTAAAAGGTTTAAGTCTTCCTGAATAGGCGTCTGCCTGCATGAGAGACGCAGAGCACAGTCAATGAGGCAGCATTGATTGTGCAAGCTTTGTTGCTCTAGCCTAATCTAACAGGCATTAACAGGATGACTTAACGCTAAAGGGGTCCAAGCTTAAACAGTAATACCCTATAAGATTGCTAAATATTCGTTCTGAGGCTGATAAAGGTCCACATGTTTGTCAAGGCTGGCTCACAGTAGCATTTGTCTCATATTGTAAATATCCACAATCCGAGCTGTATGGTCGTGAGACAAAAAGAGTGCAAAGGAATACATCACACACGTACATCCTTCCCTGGAGTGCCTGTGAGACCCTGTGGACCGAGCTCTCCCTTCTGACCCTTGTCTCCCTGTGTAGGTCCAGAGAGAAAGAGAAAGGGGTGAAAATAATACAGCAAAGTAATTAGAAGATCTGTGAGAAGGCTGAATCTTCACTGTTGGTCACCAACATGTCTTGAACCGTTCACCTTGTATCCTGCTGCTTCGCCCCAGTTGGCAGGCGCCGCCTGTGGAGAAGAGGAAACGGAGACACGAAGCGGATCAATGATTTGGCTCTAAAGAGACATCATACACACACTACTGGAGCGCGGGGGAACGACACTGTGGCCACCAGTCGTTAACCCAAACGACCAGCAGGACCCATTACGCAATAATGTGCAGATGCAAAAAAACTGACTGTGAATGAAATGCACAAACGGTGACTCAGTGTTATAAGAATACAAGCACACACTCACTCCCAAAGTATAACTGTTATGAGAGCGGACGCTTAAAATTAGGCTTTGAATGGAGTTCAACTAAATAGCTCAAGGGTGAGCCGTGTTGGTGTGCTGTGCAGAGGATTGGCACTTACCGGCTCGCCTCTCTCTCCCTTCTCGCCCTTGGGTCCTTGTGTGCACTGAGGTTATAGAGACACTTGGTTGGCAATGTACTATCATAGAGTCCCGTATTCTTTTGGCTTACTGCACGCCAAATAAGGAGACAATGCTTTTTTTTGTGTAAAAAAAATGAGGCACAGCACGAGAATGAGACGCAATGGAAAAGTTACTTACTGGACCTGACTGGCTGCCAGAACAGTCATCACCCTGAGACGGAGAGCAGGCAGAAGAAAAGAATGATTACTTGTCAGTGAGGGGACACAATAAAGGGGTTTTGAAGAATGCATATCAGCAAGATGGCGGATTGGACCACAGCCAGAAACACTCTGTATTAGACTATAGCAGCATCATATTGTGTTGTAAAGGTATTAGTATTCAGTGCTGGGCTTGTCTGGGCACATGTAACGACATCTCACATTCCACTCATATTGCTCTTAGCACACACACACGAGCCTCAGTACAGTAAATACTCATGTCCTTCATACTCACCCGGTCACCTTTTTCCCCTTTCAACCCAGCAAGATTTACAACCTGCAACACACACACACACACACACACTGTTACACAAGCCACAGTGTCACATCATGTTCTCGTGGGGAGAAGCGAAGTAAAGATCAGCGATCCTTACATTTTCCTCCCTATTCAGGAGCAAACAACCAGCACACTACAGGCAGACACAGACAGAAACAATCGTTATGAGACTGTTTAATATTCACTGGAAGGAGTTGTGTGTCTGAGTAAAAGTGGATTTTAAGAAGTAGAAAAAAGAAAAAAAAATATCTGTAGTTACCAGGTGGTGGCACTGTTACACAAAGCTAAACTGTGGCTGCTACAGTATGCGGTTAAAAAAAAAATGGATGAAAGGTGGGCAAGTGGGCACACACGCAAGCACACACACACACTTCCCATGGGAGATGGAGATCAATAGGAATGTCTGATTCCCACAGCACAGGAGTGAGCAGACCAGCTGCACTTCACATGAGGGCACGGGCGCACACGCACGTGTACACACACACACACACACGCACACGCACACACTGAATATGAACAACCATTATAAATAACTGCATAATGTTCTTAGTGGAAGCGAGTAATTAAAGCCGAATCCACACACCCGGTGTCTCTCGCAGCATTGCTTCCACACACACCAGGAAGTATGCGTATGTTGAAGTTGTAAGTACGAACTCGCTGAGACAACAGACAGACAATGAGTGGTGTCCCCTCTCTTTTACTCCCTCCTCACTCCCTCTTACAAGCTACAAATCTGTCAGTGGTGGGCTGAACCAGCTGCAATGATGAGTCACTGTTTCCGAGCTCATCTCTGAACATCGGCTCAGTCAAGTCCTCATATAATTTCCCATAAAACATCAGTGGCCTTGTCTTTACCTTGCCTCTCTTGCGCGTCGCTGTAAAGAAAGCACAATTCCCCCCCCCCACTAAAACGTCTTTGCAAATCACTTGCCCACTCTGCCGCAATTATAACTCTTAATGAGGATTAGTTTGTTTATCATCAACAAAAATAACGGATGGCTTGACAGTGGATATCCTGTTGCTGTCACTGCCGAATCATGCAAATAAATGAAAGTTTCTTATATGAGAGGCGTCTTAAGAGAAGAGGTTCAATTAACACCGCTGGCTTTAGCATGAGTGCCTTCAGTTCTTTTGGCCACGTGGGGGCAATGCAGCAACACGTACATTGTTCACTTGCTAAATGCTGAAAGACCCTGACGCAGCAGGCCCAGGAGATCAGACCTGCAGTGTCAGTTCCTTTTTTTTTCTCCATCTTATGAATCGGTTTATGTAAAAAATATGATGTTAACTGTACTAAAAAGTGCTACAAGCATCAGGCTTTGCAGTTTTTGTCTTCTTCTTCTTCATATTCTTATTGCTATTGAGCAGCTTTAACAATATCAGTTTGTATAAGTGGCCAATATCCGTATATTCAAATGCCATTAACAGACTTTCTCCAATCCAACATTCAAATACGGAGGCTCTCCTTCTTCATGATGCATGCCAAAGCCTATGCTCTTTTATCAGCTTAAGCATCTCAGAAGACGACGAGAGAGGAGGATCAAGGCTAAAATTCGGGTGCCAACATCCTGTCAGTGAGACGTGCTTTTTGGTATTAAACATCCCACCGGGCTCATTTTTAGCATTGTCTCTCTGTCTGCCAGATTTCGACACAACAAGGGCAAGGCCTGGCACATACTAATGAAAATATAATGCCGGCAAAAACATAAATTAACATTCTCCGGGGTGGTGCTTCTCCAAATCAGTGAGGAATTAGTGCCACATTCTCAAATGCAAGGTGACTTGTAATTATGTATGAAAAGAAATAGCAAGTAGATTGGGATTTTAGTTTTGGGACAGCGTTTTCTGTTCAAAGATTCATGCTGATTGGTGGAGCAGAGCCTTTTTGGCTTACATAACCATGAAGCCACTGATGTAGCAGGAACAACCCATATAGGAATAGCTGAGGCAGCATGACAAGAGCACTGTGATGAAAATTGATTTCTAGCTCAAGTTTAGGATTGTGCAGCAGCAACCAAATCTTATTCAGATCATTTATTACCATAATAGTATTAATGCATAATGTCTTGCCTGGCATAACTGTCAGTGTTGCAGCGCATAAGATCTAGAGATCAGGCTGTGTTATGGATTCCTGTGGGTACTGTGCTGCCTTTTATTGTAAGAAAAAAAAAAAATGTAATTTGAACAAATGAAATTCAAAACCCAGAAGAAAAGTCACTTTTAGGTTTTTTTTTTGTGCCCCCAGTGGGAGGAAAATGCTCCATGCACCAGCCTGAGTAATAACCTACATTGAGGAAGTCAGGGGAGGTGACCAGCTGCATTTGTAAGCACACACAGAAGCAACATAATGAAGCGTCTAGAGTTTTGTATTCTATTTGTGAACAGAACATGCGTATTGTAGGTGAATGACAAAATTAATAGGCAACGGAAACTCCCGATTGAGACTCGGGGCATAATGAGGTGTAAATCAGTCAGTCAGTCAGTAAGCTGTGAGGGTCTATAAAGACGGACATACACACATTCATTATGCCTGCACATTGCATTCCCTGTCTAAATCTCTCTAAGTATCTTTATCCATTTTTATGCTTGTTAGTCTTAAAACTGTATAGAATCTAGAGGGTTAAACCAGGGCAGTCTCTGGATTTACGGCAGTGAATTAGAAAAAACAACAAAAACAACAATGTTTTGTGAACCCAGGACTCTCTTGTTTTGAGGTGACTTTTCTGGTCTAAGCCACTGTGCCATCCCATCTCACACATCACAACAGACATTCAGCTGCATGGAGAATCCATCGCACGGAAATGTGAGACTTACTTTCTCTGCCAGATCCTTGGATGCAAAAATCTCCTGTGGTAGTGCGAAAAGAAAACAGAAAACAAAAAGGAATGAACATCATTTTCTTTTTGCATCTCTAATTGTATCTGAACATGAGGTTTTTTTTTTCCACTTTTGGTCTATTTTTAGACACTACTACTCAGTTTCACAGCTCTGCTAATATTCACACACACTGAAACCAATAGCTTTGAAGGCCATCCACAGAAATATTTTTTTTATTTTTATTTTTTTTTACATTTTGACAGCACTATAACCTGCTGCATGTAATTAGTCTATAAGGTGTGAAAGCCTTTGAGCAAAAACCTCATATCTCCAATCACTGGCAGCTCCGTGGTTCTTTTTTTATTATTCCAAGTGGGTGGAAATAGCTGAAAGATCAGCAAAAGAAAAATAAAATAAATGCACATAATGAGCCCTGAGGCAAATGAAGACATTGACCCAACTGTACAGAGTTGCAGACAAGACAAAAAAAAGATGGAAAAGGGACTAAGAAAATGAAAGGAAACTATTTGTTCAAGTCAGCTATAGAAACACATTGAGGCCAGGGGAAATGAGACACAAAGAAGCCTTTGGGCCTCGCGACAACAAGATGACCTTTCAGCTGGGAGCTGGGTTGAAAGCAAGAGGGGAAAAAATAGATTTACACTGTCAGAAGATAAGAAACAGTGCGGATGAGATTTGTCATACTCGAGGAGGGCAGTGACTACTGTGACCCAAACACAGGCACAAAGCGGCTGCACTAAAGCCTGATTCTACTCGATGTTGCAAAGGCATTACTTTTGTATAACAGTGTAGCCCAGATGAGCCAAATAAGCCCCTGCCCAGCTGGTGTGGTGGTCACTGTTGTTATGATCGAACCTTGTTCAAGCTACCGCAAACCAAACTTTCTACAAATATGTGGGCAAAACAGGGCATCTAATATAATTCTATTTAGATGGAATATCATGCACAACATTGCTTTAGTGAACAGGTGAACAGAGCTATATGAGATAATGTTATGGTGCTTTTCCACTACCCAGTTCTAACACGGTGCGACTCGCCACGGCGCAACTCAGCACGTTTTCTTTGCTTTTCTATTAGCGATAATACCTGGTACTTTTTTTTAGTAATTATTAACATTGTCTTCGATATAGGGATTTACAGGGATGCCTGTAAAATGCCCATGTCTGGTTTAATTAGTCGTTAAGTATACAGACAGCAGGTGATCATATTCACTTGGCACAGCGACATGGAACGGGGTCAGCTAGTCTGGCACTGTCTGAAGTATAACGAAAATCCAACTACTTCCACAGTTAACTGATCAACATTCTGTCTCATTTGTTTAATTGAAAGGTGCCCAGCAGAGACTCCACAAGGTTACTGCATCTGGCCAACGAAAAGTCAAACACATAAAACCAAAGCCTGTTGTTTTTATGATTTGTTTTGTTTTGGGGTTTGTTTGTTTTTTGAACAACACAAAATTCAGCTTCAAAAGTGGACGATGTTATCTTCAGACAGGTTAACGGTTTGTGTAGCTGTTTTAATTTTTCAAAGCACATTTTAAAGCAATTTCAAAAAAAGTTTTTTAAAGAGAATACTTCCCAACGGAACGTCATTTAATAGATTTTGCCCTGACAGCAAATGCCCATCTTGCCTCTGTCTCGAGCTTTGCAGTGGGGGCAGAGAGCAACAGCTGGTCGGCAGCTTTATCAGAGCCAGCAAGAGTGTGAGGGGTGAGAAGGTCGATATAGAACAAGGCTGCTCAGAGACTTAAAAAAACAAATGGTAACAGTTTTTTAAATCAGTTTTGAAAACTGTGGGTAAGCCGCGCAATGGGGCAAGAAATCTGCTCATGTTCACCTAACTCAAGAGAATTCAAGCAGCTGGATTGTGAACCAACATTTGTTTGGTTTTCTGGAGCCGTCCGGCAAAAACGGTGTTACAGTAATCTGCATGTTTAGAGGCAAGAGTACAAATGAGCATGTTGGCATCAAAGAGTCAATACAGGGAGCAGAAATAGCCGAATGTTGTGAATAATTCTGATATGAGTCATATTTCTGGCCCCACGTGTGAACTGAAAGCCCTCAGACCCTCGCTTAGTTTGTAATTTTCATAAACACATGTACCTTTTGAAAACTGGACACTCTAAATTGACTGTGATCTGTCTCTGTGTGTCCCTGTCATGGACTGAGGACCTGTCCAGGGTCTACCCCGCCTTTCCCCTATGCCAGCGCCCCTGCGACCCTTATGTGGAGGGTAAAGCGGTAGAAGATGGATGGATATATAACTATTGTGTGTAAGTGAGGACAAGGACAAAATTGTCTATCATCTGCATACAAAAGAAAATCTAAGGAACAGGGTTGCACGCAACCTGACCCAGTGGTTGCAGACACATGTTGATGGAAAACAGTACAGGGCCAAGAATAGAACAATGTGGGGGGTGGTTGATCAATAGTTGACCCAAATTTACCCCCGGCACACGCTGCAAAACCTGCAGCATACGTTACTCTTCACATACGCAGTATATACCACGTGTGCTCAGTTTATGGTGCTGTCACTCACGAAGACTTGCATTATGGCTCAATAACATCTGGTCTGCACACTGTTATTTTAGTTTACACAGAGATAAAAAAAAAAAAATAGAAAGCCCTTGCATTCATGTTCATGCATGTGCCTGTAGGGGTGTGCACACATGTGTGTGCAAGACAGCATCAGAGAAATGGAGAGAAAAGTGAAATGAGGGCACGTTATAGTGCATTCATCGCAGGTACATATCTGCAGTATAGTTAAGTCTGTAAGAACAAAGAAGCTGGTGACGTGACGAGACCTGAAACACGATACCATATGGGACTGCACATCTTGATACCCATATTAAACAGTCAGCCTGCGAGTAACTGATAGCAGAGGAGGAGGAGAAGGGAGAGTGTTGGGCGAGTGAGAGGCAGAGGCAGAGTGAGGCATTCCTGAGTTATTGTAACTGTCTGGCTGGAAACGTCTATGGGATTGATTACTGTTTCCTGAAGTCTGCTGGAGCTCTAAGTTAACACTAGCACTCCACAAGAGGAACAACTCCACTGAATAGATAATTAGCTGTAGGTCCCATTAATATGAATGAAGAAAACAAGCAGATGTGGAAACAAAAACAATGTTATACCGGAGGAATTTTATGTACCGCACGGCGCTGAAGTGTAATCGTAAAGAATCTGCGGGGGGGAAAAACTGCTCCCTTTTGTGGCACGCGGCTCTATATGTAAAAGCACGGGAAACTTCCCACTGACATGTGAACAATCGCTAGCAGAAAACTTATCTTAGCTGACGTAATGTAACAGTCCAAAACTCAGACGTGCAAAACCTGCAGCCGAGTACAGAAAAACATCTTGCTCACACAGAGAGAGCGAGCACAACAACTAACGCTTAAGTTTGCCAGCAGGAGCATCTCCAGCTGTCTCACCAACGCTGTGTAAGGGTGTGTGTCTGTTTCTGTTTGTGTTATGTCTGATGGAAACCGTGGCGTTCTTTGTGAGTCCCCGTTTGTAAATATATTTTGTATTTTACATGTATATTTCATATAATACCTTCCTCTTTTTTTTTGTATCTGTGAGAATACAGAATCATCTGTGCGTCCCATGTGGCTCACCTGGTTAAATGTGTTTTCCAACAGGTCGTTCTCAGCGGCGCGGCGACTCTTGGACGCATCGGGAGGGCACTGTAAATATGCAGCAGACAAGATCATTAAGGACGTCGTAAAAGACCACCACGGTGATTTAAAAACCCAGATCCTATCATTGCACTTTTTTGTTTTTGCCGTATTGCTGGTTGATCTAACGCAGAACCACAGTGCCTGCAGTAGAGGCGTGAAATACAATATGTATTGTCTTGCATGAGGACATGAATGAAACCATTTAAACGCTCTATTTTTCAGTGCCAACACTAACAGCACTCTGCCTGTGGAGAAACTGTAGGAATTTAAAAATGCCTTTACACATCAATGTATGCAGTATTTTCGGTTCCCACTGCAGGTGGAAGGAAAGGTGCAAACAGCCGGAAGGTTGTTCAAGTGCTGCACAAGGAAAGCCGTTAGTATTCCGGTCGAAATCTGACTTCGATTCTGTCAACAGGAGTAAGTAAATACAACAGAGAAAGTGTTTAATCTCTCAAATCCAATCCCCCAGTACCACAAAATGTTCCTCTATACTGTGGATTTCAGACCACATAGTCGAAGCTATTGACAACTCGCCGTTTCCATTGAGTTTTAAGACGCTCCAGCCTTCATCTGTGTATGAGCATATACCTAGCGTATACCTTCATGCATTCATGCCCTCCCATTCCTGATTTCAAATTTAAATGCAGCTTGAAGGGAGCCCTGCATTACATTATATCCCTTGAGTAAAGAAGAGAAAGATTTCACAGCGAGCAGTTCTTCCTCCGGAGAACTGCGCAGACTTCAGAGGGAGTGTCTCCTCCTATTTGTATCCCACACATAAAATCATTAGATAATAAGGGAGACTCGTATGCGTGCTCAGATGCAAAAAACATAAGCACAGACACCCTGGGGAATTTGGACAAATAGTTGGCTGAGCACAAAAATACTTTCAGCTTAAAAATAAACCCCACACCCAGCTGTTTGGATTTCATTCCACACCTGAACCACCACGCTCCGTTTTTGCCTGACGAAAAAGAAACGAGAAGAAGTAATGTTGCAATTATGCGCAGTGACTCTGTTTTCTATTGGAAAAGCAAGTGATTCCCTTTTTTTCAATTAGGTGCTTATACACATTTGAAGTGCAAAACAATATTGACAAACCACAGTTGGATGTGGCATAATTGCAATGGATGCGCGTTCACAGGAATAGATCTTTAGGGCAACTGCAGGGAGCTGAGGCTGCTGAGGTCAATGCAGCTGAAGACACACCGCTGGCTCCCAGGACAGCAGCACAAACAATGCTGAGCGGGAAAGGAAAGGAAGAAGTTAGCGAAAGCTGTCGGACTCTCACCCGAGCCCCAGGTATCTCACAGCAGGCCTCTTGAATGGCGAGGGACGGGTCACAGTACAGCGTCACCTGCTGAACGTCCATCTGAAATTAAGAGACAAGAGGGGAAAGGAAGGAGATTGTGTGAGGCCTCCATATGTTCCCCCGGCTTGTTTAATAAACAATGTAAACAAAGATTAAATGAGGCAGTGAAAGCCTATTAATTACTCATTTATACAACGTATTTGGGAAAATGCTTCATCAGGGAGTTTGTACACGGGCGTGCGTGTATAAACAATTCCACTCTGCGGTGACAAAAGTCCCTGCCCCCGCTTCTCTAAATAGACGCGTTCATTTTATCGACAAAAACTAAGTGCCTGGATTACACTCGGCCTATTCAGCGTTAACAGTCGGAGCTCTCATCGGGTCCATTCTGCCAGGTAGTCCGCTCGCCTCGGCTTAATGAGATTGAAAACAGCAACTTAAAGACATCGCCTATTTTCTATTCACACAAATATACGCACGTAAATTCACACGTGAAAATAATGAATTGTTCCGTACTGGGGTCTAGAATACATCTACATCGTTAGATATCTATATAGCAAAGGGCGTACCCAATAACATTAAGCAGCAAAACACTGCGATGCCCTTCATGTTCATTCAAATCACTTCTGTTGCGGGGAGGTTAAAGGTCAGCACATTTTTCAGAGCATTAAATGTAGATTATATCTGTTTGTCATTGTCCCCGGCTCTTTTAAGGGCCACAAACTAAAATAGTAAAGCCACATATTTCAAAGAACTTTAGACAAAGCCTTCCAGTTACAATGAAATGTTGTTTGAAGAACCACTTCATTTCAATTTTTTTTTTTTGTGAAATTGCGTAACATTTCACTTATCAAAGATACAGATGGTATTCTCCTCTCCACGGTCGCTGGTAGCTGCTTTGTGTTACTCTTCCTTTGACACGATCACACACTCATCATTTAGGCAAAAACAAATGAGCAGTAGGTCAACAATCACTTACAAATCCTTTTTTTTTTTGTAGACGTTGAGGGAAGCAGTTATTTCCTCTCACTTAGAGTAAATCTTTTCTCTCTGGTCTAAGCCATTAATCTCTTGTTTGCCTCAAGCCCAGAATAAGAACGCTTTAGCCTCAAGCTGTCTGTGCATTTCAAGGTAGAAAAGAATCACACAGCTCACTTTTAACTGAACTGTCGGTTTTCAAATATGCACATTTTCACTTTATAATCATCTAGTTCATTAATTATATCTTTTATTCTGCTTCCATTTCAATTGGGCACTTTGTCAGTGTTGTCATACCTGCACAGGCCCAGCATCTGAGGCCCGAATGCCCAGCATAGTGTGTCCATCGGTGAGCACATCTCCGCGAGGCTCCAGGGGTTTGGTCTCAACAGTGCTGCAATCCACATGGAGAGAGGCGGCCCCTCGTTGCAGGCTGAGAGACACTTTATGCCAGCGCATGTCCATCAGGGCCTCCACCCCCTCGCCAGTGAAAACACAGCTCGCCAGGTCGGCATCAGGGTGAACCCCTTTGGCTCTCAGGGACAGGCTTCCATCCGAGCCACTGAAGTCAACAGAGAGCTATATTTCGGGAAGAAAATTGATGTATGACTACGTGAAAGATTCTGGACATTTAGCGCGGGCTTGTTAATAAGAACATGCACTCAAGTTGTCCAACAGGCCTCAGTAAAGAGTAATAAGTACGCGCCGCAACCCCCTAACAAAGCCGTAGAACACAGCAGCAAAGATAAGGGAAAGACATATTAATTACACACATACACGGCACAGCCGATCAATCACTCTTAATGAGGCAGCTTGAGCTTCATCCATCATTCACATTGAGTATTTAAATCTGGTCGCAGACTTTAAGTGATTACGGGGACTTTGTGGGATTCCAGTGCTTCATCATTGAACACACATGAATAATAATGAAGGTGAATGAAAGAGGATAGCGGAAGATGATTGAGGGAGGAGCGGCAGAGGAACCCAGGCAGCGCGCCACGCGAGAGCGGCACTGGGTGAAGAGTAAGTAAGGACAAAAGACGTGTGGAATGGGAGAGGATTGAAAAGGTGTCACGAGAGACAAGAAATCGAAGACAAAAGCGGATGACTATGCGAAAGAGAGATGAGAGACAGCGGTGGGAATGAATAGACAAAAAGTATGATAAATAAAAGGTGAGAGACCAGGAAAGAAGAGTAAATGGGATGAGGGAACAAGATAGAGGAAAAAAAAAAGAGATGCAGAAATAAATAAAGCAGACAGCGAGGAGTGAGGTGCACCTGTGGGTATCCCTGCTGATCAGATATCTGGAGGAGGTAGATGGTGTCCCTCAGGGCAGCCTTCTTCAAAGCTAGGGTGAAGCTCAAGGTAAACTCCTCAGGAAGTCCGAGTGGAAACACCTCACTGAAACACACAAGGGTCACAGGCGTCAGGAGCAGCAAGAGGCGACTGTGTTTACTCACACTGACAGACTCAAAGAGAATAATTACCTGACTCCAGCTCTTTGATTAAATTTTTTTCTAAAAAGAAATTCCTCCCTGTTTAGCTTATTATTTTTGGATATAATACCCAGAGCAGCAGTGTATAAGATCACTCTGACCACACTCGTCAACATCATTTACAGCAGCAACAGGTAGCTGATAACCCCATTGGCCACTACCTGCGCAGCACTAAATGGCACACAAACAAAGCCAAGAACCAGCTGGTACAAGTACACTGCAGCAGTTGGCAGCCAAAGCTTGGAGGTGGAGATCAAAAGGAATCTGAGCGGAATGTGTTATCTGCTTACTAACGCACTTACGGAGAATCCAGGATTCATTTTGTTTCGTCCAAAAACAGCAGTAACATTCTTTGGCTACCTACTGCTGGACGGTTCCCTGTGAAGGTGCAATATGAATTCTTTGAAGTATCCCTCACACCTTAAGAGTACAATGACTCATATTACATGTGTGCATTGACTTTGAGTTTTTATGTTAACGTGACCAAGAACATTTAACTTTTAGCCACCAGTGGTGCCAATGTCCTTCAAGATGTTCTTAACCATTCACTACCAAACTCTAACTAACTAACTCTTCTTCTTGTTGTTTTTTTTGCACTACTTTTATATATATTTATATACAAAAACACTTATTTATTTCTATTTCTTTTACTAATCACACAATAATCTACCTCAATTCAATGCTATGTGTTGGTTTTTTTATCTGCTTGCCAAGCAACGTAATCTCGTTGCCAGTTTTCACTGCTGTGTTTTCTGCGCAATGACAATAAAAGGAAGTCTAAGTCTAAGTCTAAGTCTAATCAGCTTGTCCGTGAGTCCAGACAACCTGAAAACACACAATAACTTCGGTCAGTGGCGACTGTTGTACGGTGCATGTGTGCAGGGTACACATCATAATGTATATGTGAAACGACTCACCGGTATATTATTCTATTTGGAAATGCATTCATAAAGCAAGTCAGAATTCGATTGAATTAAGCACAGCGAGATTTTGTAATCACATTTTCTTGTCTGTTTTTATGCCAACGTTAGTTTCCACCCTCCTGTGTGAGAAGAGAGAGTTACATTCTCTCTCTCTCTCTCTCTCTGTATCTTTCTCTCTACCACCCCATTTTATGACAACAGCTACCAGTGCAATGCAGCACCCGCTGTGTGCAACCCACTGGCATCCATTTTCATAGCAGATATGGTAGAGCAAGCCGCATCCCTCAGTTTCGGTATATATATATATATATATATATATATATATATATATATATATATATATATATATATACACACTGCATGTGTGAGGTATTGAGGTTCACAAACAAGCCCAGTGAAAATGCACGCATGCTCATTGAGCCGTTGGACACTTTTAAATAATCTCTGTTGCTCTAATTCTTTGGTTCTTTGTGCAAACACACCCCCACACACACATATATATCCTGTATGTTGATGCTGGCAGCTGGTTTCCCACTCTTAGAAGTGGGGTGACAGTGATTTATGACGGAGGGAAGATCCGCGGGAAAACAGCCAACTACAGGATGTCAAAACAAAGAGAGGATGAGAGGAGGAAAAGGTGAGAGAGAAAGCGACTTACCAGTGGACCTGGAGAGAGAGAAGGAGAGATAAATAAAACTAAGATAGTGGGGTACAGATAAATAAAGCAAAGGAACACAAAGATCTAGGTACTGGGAGAGAATGCCTGAAAGTTTTTGACATGAACTAATCTATTTTAAAGAATGTGGGTAAACAATATAAACATAGAAAAAGAAAGTGCATGCAACAAATAGAATTGTTTTACTGATGGTTAGTGACCAAGCTTCAGGACACAGAAACCCTAACAAAGTAATGGCTTGGCTATTAACCTCCTGTACACACACGTGTACACATGAAATCCTGCAATAGGGAAATACTGTACTGTAAATCTATCAATATTCACCTGACAGATTTAAATCTAGCCTCTCCTGACTCTGAGAGGACAGCTTCTTTTTTTTTCTTCAAAGAAAAAAGGAAGTTAGTAAGTACGAGTCAAAAAGGTCCACGGAAAGTTTGGGAGAGGAGGAGAGTAAAGTTGAAAAAGCAGATCTCTGGGAACATCACCCGGAGAGGTGCATTAACACTCTTACACTGAGTTCTCACTGTGTGGCCTTCAGTGGAGACTCTTTCTACCCCATATATGATACACTGACAGAAAGGAATTTAAAACAGCTGGCAGAAAGTTGTTTCAAGGCAAAATATTTTACACATTCCAACTTCTGTATTCCAATGGCTATGTCTGGTTTCTTGTAAACAATAAATAATATATGTACACAATCTTTGCTTTGGTATAAGGATTTATAGTTCATCCCAAATGTGACGTTTGTTTTAAAAAAAACATTTCTTTTGCTTTCTTTCATGATGCACTCTGAGTTCAACTCTAGTTAGCTTAAGATGCTAACTGATGACAGGCAATAGTTCATTGACAGTATACACAACATTACATTACAACTTCCTTCAGTGTTTCTCAAAATCAGGATTTACTTTATCTGACATGCAACATAATGACAACTGACGTTGGGGAAAGCATTGTTGGCTAGCATTGCTGCATCAATGCTAGCCAATGTGGAGTTTGCCTGTTTTTCCCCATGTGTGCGTAAGTTATTTCTGGGTACTCCAGCTCACTGTTGCCAACTCCTCAGTAAAGACAGTTGCTATTGGCTGTCCTAAAAGGCTGGGACTGCTGCGGACGCTACTGTGAGACTGACCGCCTGCGAGTGCTTTGGGAGGGGATCCCGGCAGCACCCGTGGCTTGTTGAGCACAGTAACTGCAGAGTGAAACGTGCTTTCACACGAGAGTCTGCAAACACCACAAAAGTCTCCAATAACACCAGCGAGATCGCTAGATTTGTCGCTAGTCACTTTTGACAAAAAAAGCCGATAGGAGGCGTTGGAAAGTCGCCAGATTTAGCGACAAAGTCGCCAAGTTGGCAATACTGCTTCAGCTTCCTCCCACAGTCCAAAAATATGCAAATATGTTAACTGGACACTCTAAAAAGATAGAAGGTGTGAATTTGAGAGTGAATGGTTGTCTCTATTTTACCTATTTAGGCAATCTTAAGGGTTGTATTTAGAGTTTGAATTATTATCAGTGTGAAGGATTCTGTGCTGAGGCGATGGATCTGCTAGTTCTCGTGCGTCGGGCAGTTCGGGACAACAATAAATTAGCATGAAAATACATCGACACTGACTAACAAAAACCTGGTCTAAAGTCAATGTTCTGCTGTCTCAAGATGGCAATGTGCCAACATTGTGCCTGACCACACCTCATTTTTTGGACCAAGACACCAACTGGCTACAAAGACAAAATTACTGCGCTCTCATCCGCACAAATGCAGCTGAGCTGCTAAAGATGGTCAATTATCTCCCACGTCTGACTCAGAAAACAAGCTAAATAAACACACTGGCATTATCTAGTTCAATAAAGGTTGATATTATCTCTACCAAATGATAGACCAAAGCAGCTTGTGCGCCTAATGCCCTGTTGATACAGGGCCTGCAGCTCCACAAATTCAGCATTAGTCAGACTAACAATCATCCCTCATCTGCAGACATCTTTGTAAAAAGAATACAGCCCTCTCTTCACTGACGCATCTTCCCTCATCGACTTTCTGTATTGCTTAAAAAGAACATTACTGTGCCTCTCTTTGGCTTTTCCTTTAACCCACCTTACTTTTATTCCCTTTTCCCGCATTTATTAATCCTTGATGGTCAATTAAATGCACCATAGCCCTCACCTTTCTGTTTCGTTATCTTTTGACATACAAGTAATGCATTTCATTTATGTGATGATTAATTGGAATATTGGACATAATGCCGCGTCTGAATTGCTTCCTGTCTTGCCTAGACACAGCTGCGGTTACATAAAAACAACAAGGGCAATCGAATCACATTGCGCTGACATTGAAACGCATGTGACCAGCTCTGACTGGCAATTGTTTCACAGCAGAAGGATTCTGAAATGCAACTAAAAGTGGTGAAGGACAAGTGGCTTCATCTTGTCGCTGTTAGCTTGGATTAGCAGGGTGGATTAGCCTCTGATGTCAGAGTTTTGAATGACTGTATAGAACACTTTAGTCCACTGCACTGGAAATTAATTTAAAAGATGCTTCTTGAGTCACAGAACGCTTGTGGTGGATGCTGCAACTTCAAATCTAAACACACATACACAGACAGACACATGCAGTATTAATCAGAGAAATATATGCATCTGCCAACATTTACACAAACACAAGAATGCACATCTAAAGCGCGCGCGCACACACACACACACACACACACACACACACAGGAAAAAAACAAAAAAAACAAAACAAGCCTGAGGGTTTATTTGGATGCATTCATTTATTGTCTGGATTTGAACCTTTGACTCTCTTGTTCCCTCACTACTAAATCCATTAATCGGCCATCTGTTCTCCGCCTCCGCTCATCTCATCTAAATGCCTGAAACGCTTCGGCGATATGTACTTTGAGCCACAAAAAGAAAAATTAAAAGCAAATAAATACAGAAAAGGAACACGGTGACTAAGTGATTCTGACTGTCCCCTCAGATCGTATCTACAACTCTGGTGAGGTAAGAAGGGAGGTGAAGGAGAGAATGCAAATGTGAAAACAAGCACACGTCTCATCAGATTGTCTTCATCATGCAGGGTTTTCCGTATATGAGAGGCGCTGACGTTGATTATTCTCTGTGAGTTAAAAAAGACAAAGTTGCCCAGGTAGCAGTCTTCACTGACAGAACTGACAACGCAGCTCTTGATGGCATCAAAATTAACCCCCCCTCCCAACATCCCAAACCAGCATCAGAGAGAAGATATATAGAAAGTGGTGTTCCCACCACCTCTCTGAAGCAAAAACAAAAAAACATCTTTGATTTTCCTCTTCAGTTCCAAAGACACTAACTGCCGGAGAAGTGACAGTTGTTTCTTCCCTCCTTCTTTTCATCCAAACAACTACTCACTAAGCCTGTGACAAACAACGTATGTGACACATTCAGAACAAACTGTCTCTAGAAAACGAGTGTTTGCGTAGACACATTTATCAGACCTTCATGTAAGTGGAGCTCACAGCACTGGACGGGGTGATAAAATACTCCAGGCTGACCCAATTGGCAAGTTCTGAAAAACCGTTTTTATTAGTGGGGTAGGAAGGAGAAGCCTTTGAGGGAAAAAAAAAACGAAAAACAACACATGTAATTCACCAGAGCTGAAAAAGAAAAACGACAACAAACAAAAGGGCTGAAAAACAGCCAGCACATAACCTTAATAAGCACTCATCAAACAATTCTAAACACAATCTACACCCCAACAACTGTGTAATCACAGCACGAAAATCCAGGCGAGCGTAATTGCACCATGTCATGGTGCAAAACCATGTTTAGCGAGGAAGCCGTGCTCAGTCGGACTTTGCAGCGTCTCGCAACATGTTCAGATCAAGCTCAGACTTTCCTGCAACTTCAATCCCTTTGGTGAAATTTAATAAACCCTATGCTTACCCTTACTGCTGTCCTTTTGCCTATGTGAGCTTTAGTATCTGCGGTCATAACCAGGAAACCAAAGGACTGTTGTACAGTTTAGTTTAACAAGGCAGTGTGAGTGGAAATGAAGTGGTATTTCTGGAAATGTAATCAGTGATTGACCCGTGCTGTACGGTTTGCCAAGTGTCTGCTTTTTACACAACAGGGAGTGGACAGTGCTGAAACACTGCGTGAGGGTTCAGAGGCTGATTAGCCGAAGGGTGTTCAGTCGCTCTTGTTTGTTTCTTTGTTTAAAAGCAGCATGGTAAAAGAGAGCCTGTTGATATACGCCTGCAGAAAGCTTGAATATCCAGTGGAAAAGTTACTTTATTTCCATTCCTGTAGTTTTTTTTTCTTTTACAACCAAAAGCCGTGTAAAACACGTGTATATGTTCTGGATTGCAGTGTAAGCTTACTCGGTGGGACGCAGGAGTGCCGTCTTGCCCAGGCGGAGGATGACTGGTCCTCGTGGGTTGCGGATCTTCTTCACATCTGGATTCTTGAGCAGGGAGAATCGCCTCACCAGATTAAAACCTGACAACAAATGGCAACAATCATCAGGCCCCACATAAATAAAACTCAGGGTAAAAATCTGCTCCAGTTTGTCTATTCACCTGTGATATTGTGCCTGGTCGTCTGAGAAAACTTCCACTCATCCACTTGCAAGGACAGGCATTGTTCATCTGCAGAGACAAACAGATGACCCAACTTGTCATACAATGAAAAAAGAAAGACACTAGGCAGTTGTGCAAACGGCAAAAACCCTGAGTTGTCTTGTAAATCTTTGGAGAAGTTATCTCGAATGTAACCGCTGACACCTAATGCTGGGTGAAATGGACACATTTTGTGTGAGACAGCCGGCAACTTCAAACACACATTTGAGAGTAACAGAAATATTGATCTGAAAGAAAGAGAAGGGGAGTTTGTGGGGGTGAACAGAGTAAGAAAAAATAAAAAAAAATAGTGTAAAACACAGAGAGGGAGATGAAATAAGGGCAAGGCAATGCAGTGAGGAACACAGCTTTAGTCTTGACAGGTTGTCTAGCACCAAGCTTGTCTGTCGCAGCGGCCTACGTTTGATGGATATGTTCTCACCCTGTCAAGGGAGGTTACAGAGAAAAGTGTTGCTTGTCAAAGCAGTCTTCATGAGTGAAGGGGGGGCGCAGGGGGGTGGGGGGGGGACACCCTGTGAATCACTGTGATCCACAGTAAATTGATCTCTTTGGGGCCAAAGAACACGGAACCCGAGCAGACATACAGCCTTCGTTTTTTTTTGTTTTTTCCCGAAAAGTGGTTCTTATGGACGTGATGGGAGGTTCCCTGTGTTGACATATAATAAAAGCGAGATAATACATATCTGTGCAATATACTTAGCACTGGGGAGCGATGCATTATTTTTTCTGAACTCAGGGTAAGAAGAAAAAAAAAAAAAGTCAGTTACGTCGCCAACTAAAAGATAAGATATTAGGGCAATAGCAGCATCTTTGTGCCAAACGTATTCCTACTCCTCAAGGCGTTATCTCATAAAAAACCTGAAACACGGTATTGTTCTATAAATAAAAATACAAAATGATGCCCTGCAGTATTCAAGCTATGCTCATCCTTTCCTAGACTTGCATGGATATGATGCATTCTTTTTCACAGTGAGGATGCAGCTTTGGCCTCTTTCTGGCAGTGGAGTAACACACATTACAGTGATTTAAAATGTTACTTGGAGACAAACAAACAAACGGAACAATATTTGGAATTAGCTTTGTTGTGTTTACTTACACAACAGAAGTACAGCTGGTACACTCGGCTTTGGACAGCTTACTTTAGCCAACAACATCAATGATTGTCGTCGAGAAATGATTCACCAAACATGCCCAAATTACATGAGAAAATCTTTTGACCAAAACATAGTTTCGAATCATTCAAAAATTGTTATATTATGTGAATAATGATATTTATTCAAATATCTAACATCTAGTAACTCTCACTATGACTTTGACCATTAAAATAAGGAACCCCGAGTACAGTTTGCATGAAAAGAATTCTCATAGATTGAAATGTTCATGCATTTTAAAGATCACAGTTAATGGATTCAACGTGATAAAGTTGTTCATAATTTCGCTTTGATGAAACGGGGAGACTGCACTGCACTGCACGGAGAGCTGCCTTGAAACATGCACAGGAACTGTCTGTTTCCATCCTTGGAAACCACCGTGCTGGAAGCCACATCAAAACACAGCGAAAGTGCCTAATATAATTACTTAAATAATAATTTCCAACCGACTTTAATTATGTTAGGAATTTAAGGAATGTAATTTCACGGAGGCAAGCTCTACAAAGAATTAAATCACATTAAGCACCGCGTCAACTGCTATCAAGTTCATCTCTTGACACCCTGCAGCTTCTACTCGTCTTCATTTGAAAACAGAGCCGAGCACACTTCAGTCTGTGTCTGCACAGTGTGCCATTGTCTCGCTGCCGTCTACAGAGCAAATTTAAGTGTGGAAGCAGAGTTGTCAAAACAGTGGTGCTGTAAGGAAGCTGACTTGAGATGAAACGTTAAGCAGATGTCAAGAATTGAATGTGACTTCCGGACAAGGTAATGGATTCAATGAAGGGAACGGGGAATGTCAATCACCAGTTTAGAGTCATCAGAGGCCTCTGATACTCTCCCCATACATCCTTTTTACACCCACCGTCTTTTTCTCTCTCACACGCACAGACTGCACAACTGGAGACCATGCTGAAACCTGCACACTCAGCTCAAAGTTCACTCTATGCAGACTCGCGGACACATCCTGCCTTCTTATCGTTAGATGTTTCTTACTCTATCTCCCACCCCCCCCTCCCCCCTTCGCCCTTTTATTTTAAATTTTTCATCACAGCTCAATTACAATCTGACAGAATTGAAATAAAGGTTTTGTCAGGAACAGAGATATCCCTGCTGGAGGCAACAGGGTTACAACTTAAGATAGAAGAAGGTGGAGTGGAGGAGGGGGGGAAAGAGGGAAGAGCATCTTAAGGAAAAGCAACTCTTTTATTATCAAACGACATTCTATCCCAAACTCATTCTCATACTCATGGGAGAGCCACGCTTTTTCAACATAGAGCAGCTGAGTGGATGGATGATATTGTCGGGACTGTTGTATACTCATGCACTTTGGCAGAGGACACGCTGCAGAGCTTGAACCCCATTTCCTCGCAAGCTGTGATCAAAGGAACACATTTGCTTGTTGACAAGCTAATTAGCTCAAAGTGTAAGTGTCACTCCAGGATCCCGCTAGTATGTGCTTGTCGCCTTGAAGAGACTGGATGGCCTTGGCTGGGTTCACTTCCTCTTGGATGATTTACTTAACTTTGAATCTTGCCAAAGGTAGGTAATGAGACAACACTAGAGATGCAAAATCCGGAAATTTGAGCTCTTAAGGGAAATTGAACACAACAACTTTCAGATGTTCACAGACTTAGATTAAACAAACAAAGTCTGACAACCGGACAACTTGCCGAGTCCAAGCACGTCTGACTCCGCCTCTTTAGGTGGCAGTTTATACAGCGACTGACTCATAAAGGGAGGACAATTTGGTACATGTGCAGAACGCCAAGTCCAACTCCAGTCCAACTAAGCGTATACATGCAGGAGTAATCGGACTATGAATCACATTATCCAAGTACGTTAGTCGGACTAAGACTAGCTCGATTTTAGTCAGACTAACGTGTTTACATGACATCAAACCGCATTATCGTGTCAGTCCGACTAAAATCGACTTGTAACATACAGGTACATGTAAACATGTTAAATGGCTACACAAAGATACACAAGTCAGTTATACATTATGACAAAGGACAAAGCACTATACATGTGAAGTATCTTCTAACCTGACCCACTGCAACATCCCAGGGAAAATGAGTAATATGTGACCTTTCTTGCACTGACAATGACATTTAACAAACTTCAAATGGGTTATGGGAGTCGATGGTATTATCTACAAGTCTCTTGTTGGTGTGAGAGTTTGCTGAAACCTGGCAGCCTGTGCGTTTTTAATTTTGTTTTCATAGCATCAAACATTTGGCAGAGGGCTTTCTTCTGGGACAGGAGGTCAGAGGTGTACGCATGGTGTCAGAATGTGTGGTGTGCAACGGGAGCAGGTGTGGTTGTTGTTCGGTGTGCTTCACGGTGTGACAGTCCCAACGTAATTGGACTGGTCTGCTAATCAGCAGAAAGACAGACCCAGAAGCAGAGTCTTTTAAGTGCCAGGGCTGTTAAACACTTGCAACATTAGGAAAGGAGAGGGGCATGCTAGCTTGATGATTCAATACAATTATTCGTTTGTAGACTATCTGAGGTTTAAATGGGAGGGATGTCAAACTGCAAGGGTGATTAAAGCAGGGATGGGATGAGACAGAGAGACACAGTGTGTGTCTCACTAGCCCACTCTGCCAAATGAGACAGACAACATAGAACATTCCTGGTTGTTTTCCAGTGATAAAACTGCAGTGCAGAGAAGTGGAAAGACTTAAAATGCTGCACTTTGGAGAACGACAAGCTCACTAATTTTTCCCTTGCAGGAGTCTGGCCCACATTCAACTAGGCTCCCATTGTGCACATTTACTTGGAATGACAAAACATGGAAAAGTCTTAACTCTGTGTCTGTGTGTAAACTGCACAAGTATTTGGTAAGGGAGACTTTGACCAGTAGATAAATATAAAGGCAATCAAAAGAATTTATTTGCACTGATGGGACTCTATACTGCATTCTTAAATGTGAAAGCAGGTCAGCTGAATCGTCCATTACATGTTTCTTTCTGTGGAAAATAAAGTCATTATGAAACAGGTTCATTCATGAAGCAGCATCCCTGAAGCAATCACTAGTTTAATTGTTTTGCTCCGGTTCATTCCTTGCCAGTGACGCTCAAGCACAAACTTTTATAAACTCCAGACTAGCCTGGTCATGCACTGAAGAGTAGCCCTCAGCCCCTACAACATCGGCCATCAGCAAAAGAGTCTTTCCCATACTTGTCTCAAATGGTTTACTCAAGAAGTGTCCACTCAAAGCGCCACAACTTCAAAAACAATACACAAAATCACAACTCTTCGTGTAATGTGATAAAAGCTTTAACGTCTCAGGCGACATCCAACCCTTTTCATTTTAATTTAAAAATGAATAAATTCTGCTCAGAATATGCCCGTCATACACACTAATCCTGAGTCGTGAAAACACAAAAGTACTGCAGGGCTGTATTTTAGACTGGGAAAATGAGGCGCTTTCAAAACAATGACGCAATCACACACACTCCCTTGCTTATTAGCTGCGACTCGAGTATCAGCTGTGAGCAAAAAAAAAAAAGCATCATTAACACTTACTTTCACTACGGTTTCACTACTTGTTGTTGCTTTCATGGAACATTTGTGGAGGTAGACCCACAACAATCAGCTGATTGGGTGACAGAAAAGCGTCACTCCTTTGCGACCGGTGTTTCTTCAACACCCGCAGTCTATTCTCAAACAAAGGCCTGAAAAGTGAAAAGTGATCTCTGTTTCTGTTCGAATGACCTTGCTACTTCAATTCATTGGCACTAAAACAGCCTGGATACAGAGAGTAGTAAAAGTTAAAGTATATCAATACATTAAATCAATTACTTCAGATTGTAGGCTCCGTTGTGCACAAATACCCATATCAGCAATGCTTTACTAAAAGCAGAGCATTTCAGCTGTTTCATTTAACTGCAGGGACTAGTCTCTTTCCGTCTGATGCGCTACAGAACCGCAGTGCATTTATCCAACTCCAGCTCTTCAACACCAGTTTTACTTAAACCAGCTTTCCTGTTGTAATGTCAGCAAATTACCAGTAAGTAGAGATTCGGATGAGTCAGAGAAATAGTCATAGTGTGGTGGAGTGTGTGTGAGAAAAAAAAAGTGTTATAGCTGCACTTGAGAAAGCACTCTCTTTCAACCTCTGGTGTAGAGGACTCGGGGGAGCTGACTCACACGAGAAGCTTTGAAGAAAGCTCCCTACAGAGCAGTATCAGCCCTCGTGAACACACGCAGTGTGTTTATGTGCATGTTAAATGTCCGATTTCAGTCCGACTAAGACAGTAACTTGGTTTTCTGGTTTTCTCATGTAAAATCGACCTAGTCTTAGTCGGACTAACACACCTGGATAATGTGACTCATAGTGCTATTACTCTTGCTTGTATACGACTGGAGTCGGACTTGGCGTTCTGCGCATGCACCCAAATTCCGCCCCCGGAAGTAGAAGCGGATTGCGTATAAACTGAGATCACGTATAAACGGCCGTGTCTTTCTTCGGACAACACAGCAACCACACGATCTGATCTGTGTCAAGATCAGCATGTACAGCAGGTATAAAACATACAGAACCACAGCACAGGCTATCTCACCGTCAACAGGAAAGATGTGCACAGCAAGTAAATTGATTTTTTTCCTCAGCATGTATACTTGGACTCAGCAAGTTGCCTGATTGTCTTAGTCGGACTACGGCTTAGCTTGATTAAACCGTGCATGTAAACGTACTGACTGGGTGTGTGATTAGGATATGACAACATATAAAAGAATAAACAGGTAGATGTCTTATCACTTCTCTGAGTCTTGATTTCTTGGTTGTCTGTCTCTTTCTCACACACACTTTTTCAAAATGCTTTCAGTCTCATACAAGTGCGCATGGATACAAATCATGTTTCTCATAAACAGAAGGACAAAGGCTCGTACGATTGATGGCTCACGGAGAGAAACACAGCCGCACATAGTAAACACACGTGCCTCTATGACACAGACTAACCACACAGCCACCAATGGCTACCAGCACCAAATGCTGCACGGTATAAGCTGCAATTACGCTCTGTTTTCATTGTAACCTTGGGCTCAACATACAGGGCACACACACACAGATGGACACAGTCCATCAAACACAGATGGGTTTCAGAGTGTGATGAGTTGGTCAGATGTAACAGCTTGAAAATCTGAAAAAGCTTGCAGTTTCACTTTTAAAAGTCTTTGATCCAATCCAAGAATGTGTCATTTACTTTTATGTAGCTTTTCAAAGGATGACAGAAGGAAACGGTGGTAACATTAGTACAACTTTTATGGAAGGAAGAAGTCATTTTGTAGGAGTTACAACGCTCTACTGAGGCTGCAATGCCAGTGTTTGGGAGATCATATTCTGTAATATGAGTTTATAGTGATTTTTTGTGAAAGGTAGCTGGCTCCTCAGTGGAGTTTCAAATAAGCACTCAAGCTGCGGGATGGTATTGGCTAACTCACCTTGTACTGATGTCAGCGTGTCACATGATGCAAAGCTGAGGGCCAGGAGAGTCAGGGAGGAACAGAGAAGCCACATGGTTTCACTCCTCTGTAAATACCTCACTTCAGCCACCAGCCTGATGAAAACAGAACAGACAGAAAGTTTTATAAAAAAAAAAAAATTATAATAATAATGATAATAAAAAAAAAGTCAACAGCAGCAGATTGCACTTGATTTCTACATCGACACTGATGTATATTTATGAGTCAGTCATAATTGATGTGTTAATTATGTGGTGTGAGGTGGGCTTTGTTAGTGGAATACGAATTAACCAGAATGTCCTCCATTAGGGAGTGTAACTCTATAAATTCTGATCATAGTCATTACCCTGTCCATCTGCTTTGCCTTTGACAAGGCAACTGCGACACACACACACACACACAAACACACAAACAGGTAGTAGTAAAGGACACAACATACATACAATCATATCTTGCTAAACAATGGCATTCCTGAGTTAAAAAACAAGAAAGCTCACAAAGTGCCTACTGCATACGATGCAAAACAAAACAATGTGTAGTGCACACACATGGATTACATGCACCGTGGTTGGTTCAGAGTCAAAAAGACTGAGTGAGGCCAGAAATACACAAACACATCTGGAGACTATTCCAATGGAGCTATTGTGTTGCACCAGATGCTTCCACGTGGCTCAACAACAAGCACACACACACACACACACACACACACACACACACACACACACACACACACACACACACACACACACACACACACACACACACACACACACACTATGCTTGCCACATCTGAATAACTATAATATCCACTCTCGACAGTTCCTTCGGCTTCCCTACAACCCCTCATTTATAAGCACACTGATAAGAATGTGTGCACATTATACACACTGGCCATGCTGACTAGTATTAACTCATCCCACCTGACCTGGACTTGCCCTGAGCGTGAGCAAAGACCCCATAATTCAGCAGTGTTTACAGGTACAGCGTGGCCCTCAAGGCAGGAAGGCAGGCGAGCAGACTGTGTCTGTATGCACACCTGTCCTGTCTGCCAGGAGAAACGATCCCCATATTCTCCCGAGGGTTGCAAACTGTGGTGTCCCTGCCCAGTCGAGGACACACTGTGAATGCTCTGCGAACACGACTGCCTGCAGTGCGACTATGACCAACGCCACGGCGGACAGTGTTTCTAAGCGATATTCCGAAATATCAGTGACAGCTTGACACACTGTGCAGTTGCTGTCCCTCTTCTCTTCTTTCTCTCTCTTTTAATAGGCCATCTCGTTCGTTTCTGAAGTTTTTTGCAGGACCCCGTGTAATGTTTTTACGCTGCAGTTTGTCAGGGTGCAACAACACACATCACGTACACTTTTTTTTATTTTTGAGATAAAAGCAGCTGTGAGGTAGGAGATCAAAACAGGAAGACGAGTTTAATGAGCGGGAGGGTTAATCAAAGCTTTGCTCTGCTTCAAGCTTTTATTATAGGCTTCATGCCACATGATCACAATAATAGGAAACTTCACACAGTACATAATACATTATGCATCACAGCCCAGAGAACACAGGCTGATGGAAAACAACAAATTGTTATTATTATCTGGCAATACTCCAAAAGCAGCTTACTCGGCTTTGTTAATATGAGTTACTATGCAGGTCTTAATTCCCCCTTTTTCTCTATGCACTCCATCTGCAGCTTCATGGCCACGCAGCTGACTACAGCAAATAAAGGTGAGACAGTGTGCATTTCGGGCCACTAGACTTCTCCAATGGGCTGGCAGTGAGCCCGGAAAGCAGGCTGACCAGGTCACTGAGTATGAGGCCAATGCAGGAAGGAAAAACAATGACAGATTTGAAAGTCTTCCAGCACGAGAAGTCTGACGACATGAGCTGGCAGGGGGTGGTGCTGGTGACTAACATCAACAATGACAACACGACCTTCATTCTTCGATGTAATGCACCTTAAGAATAAGAGTCATTTTTCTTTCGGGGGAAAAGACCTTTTGGACCATCAAGTGGTTGTTACCAGCACAGTTATAAGTTCAAGTACTTTTTCTGGCTTGATGGATTGACAAAAGAGGCACTGATGTTGTCCTACATAACAATGAAGGCAATTTGCACTGAGAGCGTAGCCATTTTTGCTGTCACACATTTCATCATCATTGCCATCGTTTACAGAACACCAATATAAGCCTGTGTAGAGGGGCATATTCTGATAAAATGAAATGGTATAAACTCTAAATTGACCGTAGGTGTGAGAGTGGACAGTTGTTTGTCTCTATGTGTCTCTGTGATGGACTGCCGACCTGTCCAGGGTGTACCCCGCTTTTCGCCTTTTGTCAGCTTGGATTGGCACCAGCGCGCCCTGTGGCCCTCATGTGGAGGATAAAGTGGTATAAGATGGATGGATATCCTATGGTTAGACAAAAGGCAATGCCATCCATAAATAAGTAAGACAGTCTTCAGACAGTCCCATGGTTGAGACATTATTGTTATCTCTTTAAATGGGAGAAACTGGCAAAAACGTACATGTACTATTTGAGGGGTCACTGCTTTTCCAGCTGTCTCTGGCATCATATTGACTGACAGCTCACTCACAGGGTATCTGCTTCCAATTTACCCGGCACTATCTCTCACTCGTATATTATCTGGGGACTCAGCAGTTATACACAAAGCTTGTGTGATAGGTGGACATGTGCACACAATATTTCATATACATATTCATTGGCTCTTAGTGCAACATGAGGCCAGAGGGCACAGACACAGGCTTGTGGTTCTATGTCATTCACTACTAAATAAGGCAAACTAATAAACACCTTTCTTTGTGTCTCAAATCAATTATTGCCATCCATTTTGTTGCTTGACTGCCTTCTTCTTCTATTTTCTTTGCCTCTTCGTTTGACTCAGTGATTCATGTGATAGAGTCTTTCCTAACATACCAGTAATTATGATAATAATAATAATAATAATAATAATAATAATAATAATAATAGGTGAATGTTAATAACAACTAAGATACTAGCAAGCTGGTGCATTTCTAAAAGACACAGTGTTGTATACACAGTCAAGTCAGTGGACCAACTGACAGACTGACTGATAGAAGGTCAGTCCGTCAGTCCGTCAGTCAATCTACTGTCATTTTTCCTGGATTTGACAGATATTGTGGGCGATTTCTTTTGCTGAGTGTGTTTTAAGACACAGTAAACTCAACATGTATGGCAAAACTCAACTCACGGAACTTCAGATGAGCATTACATTGCCCTGAGGCTTCAATATCCAATGACCAGGAGCAACACACACTCGCAAACTTGCAAAGTCAAACTCCAAAACATGTAGGAAACTTAACACACGAGGCATGTTTGCACTAGTTTTGCTTGTATTGGCAATGAATGAGAAGCAGACCCATGCGGTTCCAATGCCATGAACGTTTTTGTTCCATTGCCACACGGTGTTGGTGTAAATTGTGGTGTTCCATTCAGATGACGTGGGCGAGTTGGCCTGCGGCCCTGGCAATGCACGGTTGAGTCAGTCATCAGAAGGCAAAAGATGTGCGGGTTTTCTTTCAGCTTTACTTTACATTTCTGATAGCCCAGTACTCACTTCACTCACTCAGAATTGAGAGGGGAAAAAAAAGCTGGATGACACAGTGTGCTGCAGGCAGACTGTGGATTATACTGGCTGCAGGCTGATAACAGAGCTTGGAACTGGAAGCAATGATCTTAACATTACATGTGCAGCCATGCCGCAGGTTAAGTGACGAAAACTATGTTTGGTTAAAGGCAAGGACGCCCGTTTGTAATGCTAAGCACCCTTGTAACTGTAACTTTTTAAAATGACCCAAAAATGACCCTGTGTCACCGTTGCTTTTGACGTTAAAGGTACTGACGAGAAATGTCTCTGGTTATTACAAATATTATGTGCAAAACTGAGGTGTTTTAAATTGTAAGCGGGAGTTTGTCTCACACATTTTTTTCCAAGAACCCTTTGGGGGACTGTGTGTGTGTGTGCAGACAGGATGCAGAATCCAGCAAACATGAGATGGCTGAGTAATGAGGAAAGCAGATGTGTCTGTGGCATCCAAGCTTTCTCTTCAGCACTTTTTCTTTGCCAGGTAAAGGAGACTGATCTCAGATCAGCACAATGTTCAGACGTTACCTTGGATGAATGATATGCATGTAGAAGATTAAAAAAAAAACCAACACTATGCTGCGAGAGGGCTTTTAAATGCCAGTGGGATTAAATGCAAGCTACAAAGATTTACAGTAACAACTCAACCACATTATGGCCTGGCTTTAATTTTTAAAGGAAAATCAGCATCACTTTTGTCTGGAGCTATACTATAGGAGTTCAAAAGTTTTCTTTTCTTTTCATTTTGCGTCATCAACAATTAAATGCAATGTCTTATATAAAGGCGGCGTAAACATAACGTCACCGATCTGATAATGAAGTGGCTGCATCTACTTTATTCTGTAGTACTATGAGGATCCCGTAGGGACTGCATGCCGATTGTGCTCAGTAATGAACTGGCATCTTAACATTCATGGGTTTGTTTAATAAATCCATTCCCATGTATTGTATAAACGCCTGCTGTACACCCTGCAATAAAATGCAAGAGTTGCCATAAAGTTTGACTTCACAAACTCCTTCTTTGGTCTCAGCAAACACCAAACACGACCACACACACACACACACACACACACTTCCACGAAACACACGCACAAGCCTTACTTACCTTCAACTACTGATAAATCCACAGATGTGCGTCCACATTAATCCGCAAAATTAGTGCGTGCACTGTATGTAGTATCCAAGGACCAGATTTTTTTTTGGGGGGGGGCGATGCGAACACAATCACATGTAATCCACAGTGGGTTTTTTCAGTCTCCTTCACTTTTTCCCCCTTTGAGGCAGCTTCCACTGAGAAAGAAAAGAAGGGAAAAAAAGTTTGTTGAAGATTGTCCGTGTCCAACTTTTCCCCTCCCCTTCACTCTCTCTCTCTCTCTCTCTGTCTGTCAGTCTCTCTGCTGCATAATCCAACTCCCAAATGTCCCCCTCCCCCCTTCACCTCTTCGCATTCTCTGGCTTTGTCTCTCTATTTCTCATAACTTTTTTTTTCTCTGTCTTTAACTGTCTGTCTGTGTTTCCTTCTCTTTTAAACAGCCACACACCCTTTTTCCTCTTCCCTTCTCTTCCTGTGTCCCTCTCTGGGAGATCCCTCAGTGAAAATGTGGAGTCCTCAGTGTTGGGGGAAAATGTGCCTGGGGCAAGTCTGTATAATCTCTCCACCAAAAATCATCCAGGCCTTTACCTTCACCCTCCTCTCCTCCTCCCCTCCTCCCTCCACTTCTTCCTCCTTCACCTTTCACGATTAAATCCACAGTTTACTGAAGGATGAGGACTCTGCATGCAGAAGCGAGGGCAAATGCCCCCCCGCTGTGTTATTGAGAAGAATTTACTCCATTAAAATTAATGAACTTACTTATCATACTTACCTTGTGATTGAAGTGCAGGTCCACAGCTTTCCATATTGTTTTATCACTGGATTTTATTGCTTCCAATCCATAAAGTGGGCCCGGTTTCAGCCCCTGACCATTCAGAAACATTTGTCTTAATAGCTGCATAAATCCCACCTTTATTGTCAGTAAGTAAATAGTTCAGGAGGCGAATAAACATCCCGTTGGTTTGATTTATGCAAGCATCGCTGCTGCTGTTTGATATGGGCCGAGGAGTGCTCACATCTCAGAGATATTTGGTTTTGGTCCCTCTGTCAAAAGGTCAGCCTCTCTACCGAGCTGTTATCTTTCAATTTCTCTTTAGCTTAAACCGCTACCTTGTGGAAAGGAAGAAGTATAAATAACTTTTAATAAGTGCACAGCTGTCACAACAGCCTGGCGGTGTCTTTGACTTGAGTAGAAAAGGAGCAAGATGGAGGGGTTCATGCTGCATTAGTGACGTTTGCAGCTGTCCACCTTTGCAACCTTTGGGGAACTCTGTGAGCCAACA
Source organism: Solea senegalensis (assembly GCF_019176455.1). Lineage (NCBI taxonomy): Eukaryota > Metazoa > Chordata > Actinopteri > Pleuronectiformes > Soleidae > Solea > Solea senegalensis. Next base: position 8,945,213 of record NC_058039.1, on the reverse strand, counting down.
GCCGACAGGAAACAGGGCTATTTAGGTTTGTTTGTGTGTGTATTTTTGTTACCTCTTTAAACACTGACATTAGCAGGACCAGTAGTCCAGATCAAAGCCATAAGGGGCCAGATCTTTGTTAAGGTTGAAGGTAACATGTCAACTCTGGTTAGGTTAAGGTTAGGGTTAGGGTTAGGCATTCACTGGTTATGGTTAAGGTTAGGGATATGTAAGTGAGAGTTCTTAAAAGGCAGCTGCAGAAAACCTGTGTGCGCATGGAAGCACATATGTGTGTTTAATACGAGCACGTAGCTCTTTACAAAGGAAGAATAAAGGCTGTAAAATTTCAATTTAATGGTGGAATTTTAATACAACTGAATTAAGCAGAGCATTGGTTTTTAAAACTCTAATTTACGTGGTTTGAATTTTTCTATTAGTGTCAAGCGCACGCCCTTTTTTTCCTCTCCATGTTCACGAATCCAGACAGATAATTTAAGCATGTGTCATTTCCACTCCATCACGTGAATACGAATCTAAATGGGTGATTATTGCGTTTTATCCCCAGATTGTTAAATAACTACACTCTGGAATCAAGTCAGTCTGTCCCGAGCCCCTTGAATCACAAAAGCCCGGACAGACAATCCATATGCAACAAATGTGACCTGTGCAACTATGAACCAAATTTTGTAATTAATCAGTCAAAAGCGAGAAAGCTAAACCCTGTGGGAGATTTCGTCATAAAATAAGACAGTGGGTAGCACTGTTGCCTCTGTGTTACCTCACAGCATGAAGGTTGCCAGTTCGCATCCCGGTCCAGGCCTTTCTGTGTGGAGAACTTTCACATGATACCTTTGTGGCTCTTGCTGAAACGTCTGTCACACACAAGAAACAGTTTTGCAGGGAGAGATAGTTTAGAGGAATACTTCACCAATTTGCATTTAAATTTGAATTACTAGAATAGGGGTAGTATTTTACAAAAACTGTGCTTCCAAACCTAAGTTTCCCCTGAGTCGAGAAATATAGCCATTCTTTTCTTTGTTACGTGCTCACCAGTGAAACTTTGTCCGAGGCTTGAAACAGCTATGCTAATTCCGCACTTTTTAGAGCCACTCGTCGGGGGACGGGACCTCATTCCCAGAATGTAAACAGTGTCCGCCATCTTTGCTAACAGTTACGCTAGCAGGACCAAGTGTCAATAGTGGGCATGTAACTAGGGTGGCCATACGTCCCGATTTAGGCCGGACAGTCCGGAATTGAAATGCCTTGTCCGGCGTCCGGCGCAGCCTCAAGCCGGACTCTCACTTGTCCTACTTTATGGAGTTGCACCTGAACGCAACGCTGCATATCGTCCAATGGTGTAAGACTTTCGGTTAAAAAAAAGGATTGGTTAAAAATGATTGGCTAAAAGCGGTGTCACTCAATTCTATGATTTCTCATCGGTTGAAAATGTAAACAAGCCTGTTCCCATGTGCTAGCTCTGTCGCTCATCTCGTTAACTGAACGTTAACATGCCGAAATGACGGACCTCATTTAATGCCGAATGGTCAAAAGAGCACACGTTTTTCTTCTTACTGTCTTAGGTTATATATGCTTATTAAGAGCTGGAATGTATATTTTTTGCATTTATTTATTTATTTAGTTTTATGTAATTTGAATTTGCACATTTAAGGCCATACATTTTCTACTTTGTGGCACTGCACTTTGCGAGACAGATGTATTGAATAAAAACAAATACTGTGAACAAATACGTTTCGCCTTCTCAGGAATATATTTTCCTCTTCTGTTACACATACGTCATGATATATCATAGATAAATTGTCTTGTAATGAACAGAGTATCTCAGAATCACTGTATCATGATACCATCGTTATCATGTACAAAATTGTATTGTCGTGGGGAGTACACTAGAGTTGTATGGTGCGATTTTTCTTTCCTCACTAAATGCCGCAAAGTGTCCTCCTTTTTGGTGCTGTGGAAATGGCCACCCTACATGTAACACAGGAAAGAATGAAACTACAGTATTTCTCGACTCAGGGGAAACTGAGTTTGGGAAGCACAATTTTTCAAAATTACTACCCCTATTCTAGTCATACAAAGCTAAATGCTAATCAGAGAAGTATTCCTTTAAGTGCATACATACAGAGAGTGCATGACTCGGAATTGCTATTTATCCTTGTCAGATTTAATTGATGCAAACCCCTTCCTGTTACCTTGAGACGCAGGTCCCATTTTCAAGAGAAACCTATCAAAATGGTTTTAGGCCCTTTTGTTTTCATATAACCTCAAACTATCTCACATCTTTCGCTGCTTTTCAAACACTTCACTCTATCAGCTTCATTAGATATCATCGATTAAGATGCAGAGATAAATCTCTCCGGCGGAGTGTTCTGCTTTGAAGTGATCCTTTCAAAACTTAACCAATGTATATAATTGCGCCTGATAATCGCTCGACCTTTTCTTCAAAGGTGCTCCAAGTGTCTGCATGCGAGTGGAGGGAAGAGAGATAGGGCCGACAAGAAAGATGCAATTATTTTGAGGATGTCTCTTGTACACATAAAAGGATACAGTTTCAGAGGCCTCCCCGGAGCTACACGTGGGTAACCGGTTTGTCATCTCCTCCAGTACTTCATAGCTCCCGTGCGCAAACAAGGAAATCAGGCCACGCAGTAGCATGTTGACGACAGTCTCAGTGAGAATTGATGTAAATGCTCCAGTTCATACGAGTGTGAGCTATTCCTATCCACGCCTTGCGGGACTAAATTGCAATGACAAACCCAAGAGACGTGATCATAAATGCTTCATCATAAAAAAAAGGTGGGAAAACAAAAAACAATGAAAATAAATGATTGCGATGAAGGAGCAAACCCTGTGATATCGTGATAAAGGCAACGTGAGACAGCCTTATTTGTATAGCACATTTCACATGGGGCAACTCAATGTCTTCTGCTGCTTTCAGCTTCTTCCTTTTTAGGGGTTGCCACAGTGAAAGTATTTGTCCTCATATTTGAGTTGGCAAAGATTTTACACTGGATGCCCTTCCAGACAAAATCCTCCCATCTAACTGGGCTTGGTACCAGCAGCAGGACAACACTGGATGTGGCCTTCCCGTGGCTGGGTTCAATGTGTTTTACTTAAAAACAAAATAATTGGAAACATTAAAACACACAAGTTAATCAAAACCCCAATCATCAAACAGTACAGAAGGGTACAGAAAGAGAGAAAGAGAAAGAATACAAAAAGCTAGACTAAAATGGAGCATAGAATATGAAATGCAGAGCCTTAAGGAAATAAGGGTTTGCAATGAAATTGACCACATCTCAGATCACTGCCTGTGTGGTGGGTTCAAATCCTGACCTGATTTTACAGACTTGGTGTGTGTGTGTGTGTGTGTGTGTAAATACCGCGTGCATATGTGCGTGCATGCGACGGTGCGATCCATTACAATCACACATATTGTGCACGGTGGGTGGGTTTGGCTGTGTTCCAGCTCTCAGCAGGGGAGCATCTCTGAAAAGGAGGATCAATGAGCTAGTCAAGCAGCATCATATGGTGGTCTGAAAACGCTCCGTGATTTACGAGATGCGAGGCCTCGACTCTAACCAGCGTTATTCACAAGTTTTGCCTCACCTTCTGTTCAACTAGAACTCTGCCCCCTTTTTAACTGCACGTGCTCCATATTGAGCCGATCTTCTACATTTAAGCTTCCTTCGGCGTCTTTAATTAAAAATGAGCAGAAGGAACTTATTGGGGATGTGGCTTTACAGCTGAGCTTTCTGCTGCTAAAAGACATGTCACAGCACAGGCAGTGTGTTCCGGGAGAGTTTCAAGTTTTTGCACGTGTTGGACAACCCTCTGGAGTACACACCATGACTGGCCACTGTCTGTCACACAAGCAAGCGGGGGTCCATATGTCTAACGTGTAAATGTATGTGCCTCCACCATTCGACTCGCCATCTTCATTCTAGTCCGCACCTTCTGCATCCTACCACCGTTACCTCCCTCATCCATGGCTGTAGACACATTAATGGTAGACTTCTCCCTTGTATCCCTCCACTCTTGCCCTCTTCAGGATCTCTCATTACTCCTTCCTTCCCTCAGTAACTATGTGAGGAGCAGAGAGTGGATGGATCCTGGCAGTGTCTTTATTGGTTCAGTTATTTCCACTGCATGCTCCCGTGCTCCCCTAAGAGGATGAGGGATGGCACAGGAGCAGTAAAAGAAGGGGAGTAGATGAGATGCATGGGAAGACAGAAAAAAAAGAGTATAATATGAAAGAGAGAGGTGTACTTTGTCTTTCTTTTTTTTAAAGTCACCTTTGAGTTGAATCAGTGAACCCATTCACATACATTGTAAATGTCTGATACACATACGCGCGCGCTCAAAAACACACCGAGGAGAAGATGGAGCCAGTGCACCAAGTGACTCCCCACAACTTCAGCGCAGATGAAGGAGTGGATTCTATTTCAAGCACGAGTGCCGCAATAAATCAGTCAATCAATAAGGGAAGACGTAGCCACAAATGCTTGTAAATGGGTAGTCACGCAAAATACAACCTAACCTAACACGCACCAGTGAATTAGCGCGAGGGACTCCTGTTTAGATTGTCATGAAAAGCTTCAGCGCGCTGTTGTGTGCCACTAAATTGCTTAATACTCAACACTGGCTCTCACTGACCGATAATATGACCAAGGCTTTAGCTTAGCATGAATAATACAGTATGTATGTGTGTGGGTGTGTGTGTGTCGAGCTCCTCAGTTTCCCCGGTCTGCATTATTGCCGCAATAAGCAACGCAATAAACTTAAACTACCAGGCAGTGAGCTGAAACGCTCCCAACGCTGCAACAACTGAACTTACAACATCGCCATGCACTTCCGATTTAAGACTGGAGCAGGCCATCGTGATACGTTACTAAAGTCTAATTTGCCGCTTGTGACATTAGGGAGGAAGCACAAAATAGAGCACAATAAAAAGAAGGAATGGAAACCATAAAGAGAAGAGCGAAGGACGGTCACTGAGGGAGATGGGGAAGGAGGCTCGAGGAAGATGAATAGGGAGTACGTCTGCCACATCCTGCGTCATGATGACAACCATGTGGAGCTTATTTGGCCAAGTGACACATATTCCAACAACAGCACTTTATTTTCCTCTCTTTCCTTCCTCTCAGTCTTTCCATCCAGAATAAAGGTTCGGGAGGCAGGGGAGGGGTATGGGTCTGTGGAATTATGCTGACACAGGCTAATGAGAAAGAGAAGGGGGGAGAGACACAAAGACACACACACACACAAGAAAGGAGAGACCAAAAAGTTGTGGAGAGCGATGAAGGGAATACAGTAGCAGCTGTAGTTTTCCACTGGAGTTTGGAAAGAGTGAGTCCTCCTTACTCGGAGGCCAGGACGCTCGTGTAGTCATGTGATCACCCGGCCACGTTACTCAGAAGTTTATGAGGGCCCACTGCTTCCAGAACTTTGGAGGAGGGATTGTTCTCCCCGCCAGATTTTTCTAAACATGATGCTCGCAACCTGCATGCCAAATGCGTTTAGGACATAAAAAAAAAAGAAAATGCAACACTTTCTTCAGCTTATCTGCTCCCCTCTCCACGCCGAAATAAATCACACATGTTAAACAACGTACGTTCTGTTAATGTAGTTTTAAGTAGAGGTTGAAATCAGATACAGGTCTACACCAGATTTAGTTGTTTCTGGTTCATTCTGTGGACCAGGTGAATAATTATGAATAATAATGAACATGTATTGCTCTCATTTCATTCAGTTTCACGCTCATAAACGAAGGAGCTACGGAGTAATAACTTTTTGATGGCAGGCATCACCATAAGGCTGTATGTGGGAGCCAAGCCATACATTCACTCAGCTCTCTCAGAGAACTCAAGAAGTGATGTTGTTAGTTCAAGGGCTGGCGACGGCCAAAAGAGTATTAAAACTTGGCCAAGGTTGGCTGTTGACACTTGCCTTCTAATTGCTCAGGGGTTGTGCAGACATGCAATCTGCTTTCAAATGCAAAATTGCACTTTAAGAGATCAGAGCGACACACCTGGAATACATATTAGCATTTAGCATCGCCTGAGATATATTTCCCTTCTGTTTATCACCTCACATAGTTCATCCCAGAGGTAAGAGTGTGCAGGCCCATCCCAAATATGCACCCGCTTTACACCTTCACATGCAAAAGCACACTCCGCCACACACCCAGCAGAGGCGAAGCTTCATTAGCGTGAAGATGACTTTTACAAGACACTATGAAAAAAAAAGGAAATGGATGCATCAGCATGTCCTCCAGTGGCTCTGCAGCTAATTACAGCTGCTCATGGACAGCTCATGTGCGGCACATACCACAGCGAGCGTCTGATGGCATCGATACCGGCATGCGTCACGCGCCGCTTGCTTGCACACATCCACTCGTGCACATTCAAACACACTGGATGTTAATAATCAAATCAATACGAGCAATCTCAGCATTGTGTCTCTCCGCTGCTGTCACCGCTCATGCTCCTTTAACCCCGGAGGGGTTTCGCAGTCATCCACTAGTTTCTGGACTTAAAAAAAACAAAAAAAATGTTAAATATGTACAGTCAGTGCAGTAGATCTCTACAGTAAATCAAGACTTTGAGGCTAATCAAGAGGTCTGCAAGGTAAAAGCAGCACACCAGAAGTTCAGGACACTTCTGACAGCTGATGGTGGCAGGTTTAATGAAGTCTTTGGCTCATTAACATAGGGGCTCTGGCGGTGGCCTCGCGCTGTCCCTCGCAGGCTCGTTATCTCAACAGCAACACGCCACAGACATGGCTAATTGGCTGCAACACGCAGTATAACATTCAACATTTTTGAGAGATCATTAGAGCAGGTTTGTTTTTGAAGCTTGATCGCATGTTATCAATCGGCTATTAGACCGGCGCCAGTTCACCTAATTTCTCCAGCGTAGTGTTTGTAATGGAAACGTGATGGGGCTATTAGGGGCAGGGGTGTTCCCGAGAGCAACATCTCTACTGTCGAGAGTTTACAACACAACCGGTGCTGTCACAGCGACATGCCACTTTTCTGTACCTTCTGCATTAATACCTGCAATGACAGGGAAAATAAGTTGTAGAAGATTTTGTGCAGAAGGGGCTAAATTGCGTCCAAGTAAGCCCACGTCGTCTGACATTTGTTTATTGTTGTCAGAGGAAAAACATGCGTCATGTTGCCATGTCTTTTCATTTCTGTTTGACTGCTGTGACTGTCAAGGCATAACAGATTGGATTTGAAAGTAGGTCGGACAGACGAGCGAGCAAAATTTGCTTTGACTTCCCTAGTAGTCAAAGTAAATAATAACTTTTGCGATTCTTATTTTCCGTGTAACTGACAGATTGTCAAATAAACGTGCACTACGACTGACAAGCGAAGCCTTCGGGGCAGGGGGGTGCTACGCCGTAACGCCAGGCATCTTGCTACTTCTGCCTCGACTTTATAAGGTTATTAGATTTGTTGTGAGTAAAATCACATGATCACCCACTTTACCTCCAACATATCTGCTTTATGTGACAACTAGATTCTCCATTCATGTGAACAGCTGCTGAACTACCGCCACTCTCTGATCTTGTGATGTGTTTTTTTTTCCTGATTTTCAATCTGGGAAGAGTGCACTTGTGCTCCTAGGGAGACATGGCACGGCTGATTCATCACCTTAGCATTCTGTTTTTAATGTCTCTCAACAGATTGTATATGTAGCACTTGTCAGGAAATCTCATGGGCCCTCTCAACCAAGCAATCCTTATGACTTAACATGACCTCAGGAAGCAAATCTGGAAGTAAAAGGCGCTCGCTGCATCTTTAAAGTTTTGGTTTTCCCCTCATCTCTTAAACCTTGGAGGTAATAATTTGTCACCATCTCCACTGGAAGCTAATGGGATTTGCTCATTTGCAGTGCTGCTGTGTACTCAGCAGCATTTTCAGCCCTGCTGTGACACAACAATATCAGCCTGTCAATCAGTCTGTCAGTCTTAAACGTTGGTCCAGACCACGCCATCCTCGTAGATCACTTCGCTCCCTGGATGCAGGCGTACTTGTGGTTCCCATAGTCTATAAGACTAGAATGGGAGGCATGGCCTTCACTTACCATGTTTATCCTCTGCGGAAAAAAACTCCCAGTGTTGGTTGTTGAGGTGGACACCCTCTCTGTATTTAAAGTTAGACTTAAATCCCTCCTTTTCGATGAAATGATATGCCTCCGTTTTTCTTTCTCTCTGCCTTTTATCTCTTTTGCAGAAAGAGAGAAAGGCTGATCTCACTTGTGCTGAACATTTTCACTTAATCATTTTTCTTGTTACACAGTTATTTTTTCCTTTCACTTGCACCAGGTGAAGCACATGGCTGCACATTGTGAGTCTGGTTCCACCAAGGATTTAGCGTTGTTGAAAGGGAGTTTTTTTTTCTTTTTCTCTCCACTGACACCAAGATGTGTGAACCATTGGGTGTCCCATCTCTTCCTTCCATAATAATGTAAGGTATCTGCCTTAAAGTGCCTTGACGCCATGTGCAATGGGATTTTGGTGACATATAAATAAAATCTGATTTGATTTGACTCTATTACATAAGGTGAAATGTGCAGTTAGTCCAAATCTACATGATTTTCCTGTACTGAAACACAGCATAATCCGTCTTTGAGGAACTGTAGACAAGTGGTAGCAGCAGGAGATGGTTTATTTTAGCATCTGCCTGTGTGTGTACTCTCTCTCACACCCTCTCTGCCTCCTTCATATGCATCAGTGCTTTTTGCAATTAGTTTAGATTAAGCCAGACCCCACTGCGGAGAAGCCAGTTGCAGAACTGGCCCTCTGCAGCAGTGAGGTCAGCGGGTGATGCTTGAAGCCTTCTCAGTGTCAGTGTGACTCACTCAGGCAGATCCATTCAGCTTAGGACCATCTGACATTAAAGAGCCGTTATTCTCCAGCGACCGTCTTCCCTCGCATTGTCCCCCGTCATGATGAGTCTCAGAGGGTTTAGTGCTGACCTCTTCACCCCCTTGCTGAGAAGATATGCCCACTATTAGTGCCCGAGATCAACGATACTGTGGGACACAGAACAGGGAGGGTGCGAATAGAGAAAGAGAAAGAGAGAGAGAGAAATACAGAGAAAAAGAGACTGTTCCACATCAAGTCATAAGCTGATCGATTCCGTCCTAACAGGGCTTCATAGCATTGATTGTAGTGTAAGTAGCTGCCTTGCTGTGGCTTATACTGAAGCCTGCACACCACTGCTGCAATGGCTCAGAGCGAAGGGTGGCTTTTAATACTTGAAGCATTTTCTATTATTTTTGAATGTTTTCCAGCCTTGATAATACATGCATATCCCCCGTACGTACACTTTCATAAATGTACTGAGTAAACAATTCACCACACCTCACAGGAGTCTGAACTATACAGGGGGGCCTATTATCATTACAAGTGCTCATCCACTCACTCGTGTTTGTTGTTTTCAACTGAAGTCTGCGTTTGTGCGTTTGTGTGTGTGTCCTCTGAGCCAGACACTTGAAGGGATTTTCTTGGTTTATGCTTGCAGCACACAAAAAAAACACAACAACACAAAATCCACACAAGCTATACAGTCAGGAAGATGAGCAAAAGATACGAGGGGGGAAAACAGGAGTGAAATGAAATGCAGGTCAGGCCTTGAAAGATTACAGCATGAAGGTGGTCTAGGCAGCGCAGCTAATTATGCATGACATTACTGAATAAGCTGTTCTGCTTGCTACATTTTATTAAGGGGAGTAAGAGGCTGAACACCTGAATTCATTATTCATCGATTTGAATAGATATTTAACAGTGAAAAAGATATGAAAAAAAAGAAAACAACTTTTAGAAAACCAATTCCACCCATCCATCCATCTTCTACCGCTTTATCCTCCACATGCGGGTCGCTGGTGCCAATCACAGCTGACATAGGGCGAACAGGGCCAAATAAATAAACCACCATCCACTCTCACACTCACACCTACGGTCAACGTAGAGTGTCCAATTTGCCTAATCCCTAAATCTGTATGTTTTTGGACTGTGGGAGGAAACCGGAGAACTCGGAGGAAACTCACTCACACACTGGGAGAAAAGCCTGTGTTCCAACCGGGTTAATTATTGATTTTAAAATAAAACAACAGGACATTCTTTTGCGTGTGACCACCAACAACATATTTGTAATGATACACAGCACCCAACGGAAGAAGGGGCTCTATGGGGACATCACACTATGACAAAGCATACATTTCTATGGGCTTAACGCTTACATGCAGGTGAGAATTCAAGACAGCTTTGCCCTGTTTACCCAGCCAACAAGGCAATCCAGCTTTACAAATAACTACAAATGTTGAACACAGCACAGTCCCCTGCGCCAGGGTTAGAAGGAATCAGTGAAAAGGGTTTTGTTTTGTGAAAAGCATTGATTCAGACTTCCAGCTGAGTGAGTTGTGATTCTAATCCGATCATTTGTTCTCCCTCTCCTCCTACAAAGCACTTGCCAAATGTGTTAATCTACCCAAATATGCCATTTTCTTCCACAGTGCTGTGTGATGAGACCCCCATGACTTGCAGTCCTAGATATGAAAGGGCAATTTCCTCATACAGGCACACGTGCACATCACAAAATACTCACACCTACATGCACAGTATCTGCGCAACACGCCCCACTTCCCAGAAACCCAAGAAGGCACGCGCGTCGCAACGCAAACACACTTTAACTCAAGCCCCTCTGCTGGAGTGAGCTCTGAGAGCAGCTGCTTTTTTTTTGTTGTTTTTGCAGCGCTGTGTTGCCAGTGTGAATTAGAGAAAGGGATGCTCTGCCTCCTCTAAATGTTTCATGATGTTTACCAGGCTGTTTGTTCTGAGAGCAGATCAAGAGCAGAACACTCCCACTGGCACCCACCAAAGGTAAAAAGGGGCATAAAAACAAGGTGAATAAATGAGTCTTTATATGACCTGATTAATGGATAGCGCTGATAGATGGATGCAGGCATACATTATAGCAGGATCACGCCTAATCTACTTTACAATGCATACGCACCGCTGCTATTTATTGTGACGGCAGAATATGCTGTGCACAGATCTGTTTCTCTCCGTTCTAACGAAGTAACATTATGAGATGGCGGTAATCGATCGCGTGTTTTCATTATGAAATACTTGTCTGGCAGCTGGCCACATAAACACTGTTCAGCAGATGCATGTATTGTCAGTGCAAACATGAAGAAGAATTATCTCAATGAACATCGCGTATTCAAAAACTCAAGGGATGCAATTAGCGCAAGCAAAACAAGTCTGAGGGAAACGTCAGAGCTGACGGGCCCTGCAGAGTGGAGGTGCTTTGTCAAAGGACAAAGAGTAGTAAACCTTGAGAGATTGAATGTGTGAGAACACCGCTCTCTCTCTCTCTCTCTCTCCCTACGAGAACTCGACAAACACGTAACGAAACGAATCAAGGGCAAAGTTATGAAATTTACATGACTCGCCATTAAATCATCACAGGGGGAGAGGTGGTGATAGATGGTGGGGTGGACTCAGGCATACACAAGGACAGTTGAAGACTGTCCACATACAATATGTCTCAATGCATCATCTGCTGGGAGACAGTAAACACGCATGAAAAAAAAATTGAGAAGAAGATGAATGGAGCATGTTATAGCTGTGCTCGCCTGTCAAAACAGAGAAGTGGGAATGATGGTAAAAAAAAGACAGCAAAAGAAATTGCTGGACCACAATGTGGACAGTCAGGATCGTATAAGCATAGAAAAATCCAACTTGACTCCAAAGATTCAATTTAGATTCAATTCAAACAAGTTAGGGGGCAATTATTAGAGAAGCAAGGTAGCAGCAAGTAGTTGATAAGAAGCATGCTCATGGGGCACTGGTTCCAATCCCAGCTGACAAAGGGTGAAAGGCGGGGTACACCCTGGACAGGTCGCCAGTCCATCACAGGGACACATAGAGACAAACAACCATTCACTCTCAATTTAGAGTGTCTACTTTTGCCTTATCCCCACACCTGCATGTTTTTGGAATGTGGGAGGCAACCGGAGAACCCGGAGAAAACCCACACACACACACACGGGGAGAACATGCTAAGTAACACTCCAATGGACATATAGGGGCAACACTCTGCTTCTCTCTTCTCTGTGGAAATCATCCTGGAAGTCGTAAATAATATCCTAAGGGTGCATGTTATGTGCACATGTGTTGTCTCATTCAATCATGTCAGAGGGTGAAAATCTTCATAGTTGAAGACCTAGACTGCTGGGATAATGTTGACGATTTTATCAAATTACACTGTATGTGATATTTAATTGCAAGCTTATGATGAAGATTGTGTCAGTGTCTTGGGTATGTGTCCGTAATAACGTGATTCTGTGACTACTAGTGGTAGCTTCATATTTTCCTGCACACATGCGCGACAGTGGCGTCGATTTTACTATCTAACTCTCTATTCTGGGGCCACACGGTGATGTAGTGGTTAGCACTCTCGCCTCCCCGTGTGTGCGTGGGTTCTCTCCGGGTTCTCCGGCTTCCTCCCACGGTCCAAAAACATGCAATGTGGGGTTTAGGTAAAATTGACCATAAGAGTGAGTGTGAGAGTGAATGGTTGTTTGTCTCTAGCTGTATGTGGCCCTGCGATGGACTGGCGAACTGTCCAGGGTGTACCCCGCCTATCGCCCGATGTAGCTGAGATTGGCACAGCACCCCCCGCGACCCTCTGGTGGAGGATAAAGCGGTTAGATGATGACTGACTGACTGACTCTCTATTCTGCCATTTTCATCAAACTTGAAGAGACTGAATGGCAGCATTGGATGTGAATGCACACAGTGGAAAATCTCCCAGTATTAATTCCCCTCAGAGGGTTGTCCCTTCCACTGAAGCCTCACCTCACCTCTGCCGTACCATTCATACAACAGTGGGTCCAAGACGATGGGCCATTAAGTGAAGTGGCACACATACTGCATGTTCCAACCTCCTGCCTTTTATCTCCTATGGAACAATGAAGAGTGACGCATTAATATTCTACCCTGTAGCCTTATCGCACTCTTTCCTGCTCTTTTTCTTAAACTGTAGTGCTGAGCAAATATTTCCTCACCGAACTCGTTTTTCATCATTCTCAAAACCAGCCCCGCGCCTCTCCTTCCGCTGCTCTTCGCATGGCGTTTAAGACGATAATTGACATTCCCAGACAAGATCAGAGCTGACCTGGAAGCGAGCAGGGGAGCGATTAGGCGGTGGCAGGCTCACAATGCCCCCGCTGTTCTGTGGGTAATTACACCCAGGGCACGGAGATCAGCTGCTGCTTATTGAATTCATATCAAATAAAACTCAGGAGAAAGTACCGGCTGCAGTGTAGCAATCCCACCATCCGAGCACCCCCCCCCCACGTCATGGGTTCATCCCTCCACCCTGCAAACCCCCTGCAGCTCGTCCATAGCCCCGTTTCTTCTCATTCACTCACTTATTCTGTCATATCTGCTCTCTCACTCGTATGTTCCATCCTCTCTGTCTCTCGCGCTCACATCGAACTCTTATTCTGGTCCGCTCTTTGTCCATTGTCCCTCTCATTCGTCCCTTTTCACCTCATCAAACCTAAGGAGTTCTGATTCTGCATCTTCATTGGACTCTCGAGCTGCTTTACTTTCCTAAAAGCCGATGTCAGTGTGTTACTCACCCAGTGTAAATGCTTTTCCCCACTGCTCTGTGTGTTTGTCCTCACCTGGCCTATTGCTCTGCCTCTCTAGCTATTTTTCCTCACACGACATCCTCCGTTTCATTCTCTCTGTCTTTCTCTGCATCCTGCATTGACTCCATCCCTTTCAAAGGTCATAAACGATGGTGAGGAGAATACATAGCGTTCTGTGGTGTCCTGCTGCTCTAATAGCTGGATATTATATATTGTTTTTTCTACTTCTACATCTCCAGGATGTTAAGACTACATGCAGTTATTTTGTCAGTTGCACTGCCGCAGTTTGTCCCTGCTCTGGGAGTTCTGCTGCTTGCCACTTGGGGGCGATATGGCCATATGCTTCCAGTTAGTAAATGCTCTGCAATTGCAGGTCCTCGGTCCCTGCTGCACCTACACAGTCCAGAATCTCTGGGTCGCTGCACCATCCCATGGGCTCCCTCCTTCTAACTCGTTTTTCTCCTCCTTCTCTCCACTCCTCCATTACCTCTTCATGCAACCTAGTACTTCGTAGATCAGCTGCGATAAAAACAGACGCCAGATTGAAATGTCAGAAGCGTATCTCAAACTGCCAGAACATTAACCTGCTCACCTTTTAGAGCCTTTTTTTTTTAACCCCCTAGAGCGTGGAGCTAAGAAAGACTCGGGGCTGGAGCAGAGGAGAAGGAGGACAACGTGGCGAACCAGAGAAGGAGAAGGAGGCAGGATGAACTGCCATTGATTAAGAGCCTTCATAGGTTACACAGAGCAGACAGATATGCCGGCAGGCTGTGCGGGGAAAACAGGTGGCGTAAGCAAAGTAGACAGAAAATACTCCAGCGGTTAAGGAAGGGAGGGAGGGACAGAGGGGACAAGGGAGACAAGGGAGGCAGAGAAAGCAATAAGGCAGAGAGAGAGAGACAAGAATGAGCTGTTGAGAAAGAGAGAAACGAGGGTTGACTGAATAACGGACACAAAGCTGACAGAGCGGCGAGGGGGTGAAAACGGTCTAAGGCGACTTAATACTAAAGGAGAGGTAAAAGAGTGAACGATAAGGGTCGGGAAAGTCGGATAACGTGCAGTGGTGGCAGCAGGGGTGAGCACTGATCTGGAAGGGAGAGTGAGTCGGGATATGGAACAGAGAGAGAGTAGATATGTGCTACATCTCAGTGGGGACGATTTGGTTGATAATAGGCTGATAAAACCGCCGCCTGCTCTCAATGCTTGTCATAAATCTTTCATTGTTGCTCTCGTCTCCTTCATCTCCCTCCTTTTTTCTTTTTTTTCCTCCCCCTCCCCTTTTCTTCATATTTTTTTTTTTTACTTTTTACTTGTATAGCCATCTCATCGGCCTTCAGACGTACAATACAACTGCCACGGCGGAAACAGGCCAGTGATGCATTTTAAAATAAGCACCACAAGTGAGGGGGAGCGGGGAGGGAGGGAGGGAGGGAGTTAGGGATCTGGGAAAACAATTGGGTGAAGCTGTCTTCCCGCCAGCAGCTGCAAAGCCACCTCTTCAAGAGTCAAAGTGGATATGACTGGTATGAGCCGTGTGGAGCCTTGAGGATTATTTGTAAATAGGTTGAAAGGCATAAAAAGGAAAAACAAAAAAGGTATTGAGAAGGCATGCTTGACTTTGACACGCGGAGCTATATGTTAATATTGCCTAACGTGATGAGTTGCTGAGCCGCAGCACGACTCCAAGTCTCATAAATCTCTGCACCCGTCGTGCTTTCACCTGTCCTTTTTGAAGATCCTCCTCTTCATTTCCACCTACACTGCTCTACTTCACCTCTATAGCCCTCCCTCCTTTCTTCTCTCATCCTCCGCCTCCTCGTGTCTATCTCTTTGTTGCCTCCATGTCTCCTCTCCCCTGACATGGCCATAAATCACGAGGACTGAGAGGGTCTTGTTTGTGTTGGGGGGTAATTATATGTACCTTATGTAAGCTCTCAGGCCATGATGAATTAGCTGCCCTAAATAGGCCACTCCTGACTGACACAGGTGACACAAGCAGCAGCCACCGCCGTGACTTATCGAAACCTTGGAGTCGGTGTGAGAAAAAAAAAAGAAGAATTAAATACAGAAATAAGAGGCAGATGTATAATCAGTGAGTCCCGATGTCTTTTCTCCTCCCCAACACTCGACCGCAAATGTTACTGGGGTGATTTTCTACCATGACAGTGGTGCCACAAAGCAACTCTCTGCAGCAGCAATATTAAACCGAGCACATGGGTATGATGAGATGAAAATTAATGTTTTATTGAGCAGCCCTCAGTAGTGTACGTGGAATTGGAAAAAGCCTCAACTTGACGTGTGTCTTGTAATAAAACTGAATTATTTTGCATTTCATCTATAGGTCTGGCTCTCGGCCAGAAGATCACTTAAACAACCTACTTATATGGGCACTGAGGTCAGTCGCAGTCCGAACTTTTTAACCGTGTTTTAGTTTTTCCTGCAAAGTTGAACGTACTTGGAATTTGTCGAACATGTCCACTGTGCAAAATTTCAAGTGTCGAGACATGTCAGAGAGCAAGTGGTACCTGCTACAGACACTGAGAGCATCGCACAAAACCTATCCTACCACCACTGCCTTTTGTATTTCCCAGATATCTGAAGGCTGTGTAAAACTGAAAAAAAATAATAATTTAAGATCACTTTAAGCTGTGTTGGTTTTTGAACTGTATTGATAATGTATTCCCTTGAAAAGAAAAATAACTTGCCTGTGACTGCCTTGTTTGTCTGCAGCATTAATCGATTGAAGTGGCTATTCCAAAGAGGCCGTTGGAGGTTTTTAGTGCCAGAGAAAAAGGTAGATGCATGTGATGCTTCTTAATAGCTGTGACTTGAGTGAATTAGCATCCATGGCCTCTCGCCGGGGGGGCAAAACATTTGAAACACAGAGTGAGACGCTCATCGAATCAGAGCCAAGAAAAGAAGACTCCAGTCTGCCTGTAATGGGATTTAAACAAAGACGGAGGTAGTCTCAAGTAGAATGTCTCTTTAGCCCATGTTCTGTCCACTCCATGCCAGCCATTGTCAACCCTCGGCTGACAAGTGATGTTCGGGGTGTTCCAAACACCATGACAGAATGCTCTATCGTTTTGTGTCAGCCGGCCAGACAGCGGCAAGCGGGTGAGGGAGAGCGAATAATGTGGCTGGACTGAGGAATATGAAATGAGAAGGACAAGGGCTGTTAGTGAGGGCAGGGAATAAGGGAAGTAGAGGAAATACATTTATCTTCTGGCATATGAATAATCTTTTTGCAACACCACCCTTCATTCTCCCTCCATACTTCCATGCATAATATTTGTTTTCATTGCTGGCAAAGGTGCCTGTGAGTAGCAGTGAGTGAGACACAAAGGAAGGGGGGGGGCAAGGGTGAGAGGAAATGCCTTTCAGGGCAGATAGCACCTGGACATGTTGAGGAGATACAGCCCACATGGTCACACACACCACCGTATATACACACACAGCCAGACATTCCCCAATGCAGCAAATGTGACGTGTATTTATGATTCTTCTGATGGTCACCATGACAATATGACACATGGCAGAGATGCTTCAGATGCTGGCCGTCCACACACACGCGCACACACACACACACACACACACACAGATTCATACACTCAATCTGACACGGAGGTCAGGATAATATATTTGTGAGCGCAATTATGTGCTTGGTATGTGTGTGTAAGGGACAGATGCTAGTGACTTTGTCACTGTCATTCGCCCAGTGTTAAATCTGTTTCATTTTACCTTGAGGATGGATCTCTCCTCTTCTCTGTCTCCTTGGCTGTGGCACCTCTGTTCCTCATTGTCTCTCCTCCCCCCACTCCCCTCATTCCCCCTCATTCCCACACACACACACACACACATCATTTCTTCTTGTCTCATTGGCACAGGCCTGGTCTCTCAGTGGAGGTGTGTGCACATCCAGCTGGTGAGTGTCATGCTCTGCTGCTCGGTACTGCTCAGTAATGGCCGCGGTGGCCAAAAGAGCAGCTGGACACACACACACACAGACAAACACACACAGGGAAGTGGAAACTATTCCCAGAGACTCACTATTCATTCCCCTCATTACCATATTGCCAGTCTCTGAGAGAGAACAGGGCCAGGTGGTGGGGAAGGAGGGTGGTGTGTGCGTGTGTGTGTGCGCGCGGGCGCACGTGTTGGGGGAGGTTTCACCCTGAAGCGCCATCCAAGCACCTTGGACTAGCTTTCACTGCTATGACTAATGGCACATTTCCATTTCCATCAAACCACAAAATGCCACAGGAGTAAAGGTTTAAGCCTGAACTTACAATTGCTGGATTAAAGCCTAAACTGCCAATACAGTAGCCACCGTAACAGCTCCGACAACAAATCCATCTTAGTTACAAGTGTCCCAGCTAATGTCCACTCTGTGCAGACTGTCTCACCAGCCAGTTTGGGAGATGCTGAAAGGAAAGCAGCGTGGCAAAACCCCCATACATGGCACTGTGCGGGTCAGTAAGCAAACACAGAAATTCCTGCTCTGCTCAGAGGTTTCTGCACTGTAAAAATTTGGGAATTTATTACATCTAAATTGCATCATAAATCTGACTGCAGTGATTCTCAAAACCTACAGCTTTTACGCAATGGCCCTCTGCTGGCTCCATGCCTGAATCCTTATAAGGATGGGTGTTTTGCCCCTTTTATGATCCTACACAGATTAACCTTTGTTGCTGGGTCTATGAAATGTCACCCAAATGCATCCCTCATGGGTTTTTTTTTTCTTGGGTAACAATGGATTTAACTGAGAGGGAAAAAAACAATCTCCACAAACAACTAACAGCTAAGAGGCTCTTAAAATAAACCTACATTCAGGTAAGTATTTTGTTGGTTTTAATGTTAAGATGTTGCTTGTGTTTTGAGACTCTTTGTGTTTGTATTGTTTGCCTCTGGCTTCAATAAGAAAATTACCCTGGCTCAGGACCAAAAAAAAAGTTTTTGCAACATGCGTGGACAACATGTTTTTTTTCTCCAAATGCTAAGATTAGCACAAACATAGTCTTTGTTCCACATAGAAGCAGAAACAGATTTATCTCAGGTTGTTTTGCTCCTGTATGGACAATGTGTATCTATCCCTGTCTGCGTCCATTTAGTTTTCTGTAGCTTCAGTATGTCTCATCCACATAATTGTGCTTGTTTGAGTGGTAATTGTAAACACAGTGAGAGATATTTTGTCTTGTCTTGCGTTGACAGAGAAGTAGGTTTAGAAGTAGAAGTAGGACAGACTTGACTTTGCTCGGGGGTTCACAGATTCACAGAAAGCATAAATAGTGGCTACCACACATCTCCCTCGAAGGGCCTTATTAACCACAGTATCATTCTGATTCCCTGATCTGATTTTCCTGATACAATGTGACAACATCACTTTCAATTAGACTACTAAAACTTGAGGCTGCTTATTGAAAACAGACAACATCCACACGAGCTGCCTGGCCATGATATGCTCACATCTGTGAAACCGGTGCTGCATTTCCCCTTAATGATGGATACATATGTTTTCTTAGGTTTGAGATTCTCCCATTTAGCATGATTAACTGCATCATAATCCTAACAGCTAACCACAAAACGTT
Organism: Solea senegalensis; assembly: GCF_019176455.1. NCBI lineage: Eukaryota > Metazoa > Chordata > Actinopteri > Pleuronectiformes > Soleidae > Solea > Solea senegalensis. The sequence goes on along the minus strand of NC_058039.1, from coordinate 8,925,952 downwards.
TCTCTTGAAATGCAACAAGTAGAAGAAGCTGGAGCCTAAGGGGCAAGGCTTGTGGACTATTCTTGTTTGTCAAACACCCATAGAGTTTAGAGATACTTCAATAATTGCTTATTTCTGTTTGCCTTGCCATATTGTCATAATTATCATATCACATTAAGTTGTAACAGTAATTACCAAATCTGGCAACATAATGAATTCATTGTTTAAGGAAACAAAAACAAAACATGCTTTTAATTATGTTTAATTTTATCCTAACCAAAAAAAAACAAACATCAATCTCACAATGGAACTGAAAGAACATGGAATGAAAAAAGATGGTAATAAAAAACCTACTCAAATGATTAGATCTGCAGAGCAAAGGTGATCTTGAAATTTCATCTTTGTCCTGACAAAAAAAGATGTCTTGATGAACTCCAGCTTAAAGTAGTTCACACACACACACACACACACACACGCACATACGAACGCAAACACACAGATGCAAATGTGAGAATTTCAGCCATATTACAAAAGATTATGGAGGATTTCAATGGAGTAAAATAAGAATACTGAGATAAATGAACCAGTGAATGCACTGCGCCTCTTAAAAATTATCAGACAAAATCAAAACTGATTAATAAAAAAAGCATATATAGCACAGCACACTAAAAGCAAGGAGGAGGAGGAGGAGGAGGGGGGATGGAAAAAGAAACATGGGCAGACTTCGCTGCTAAGATGAAAGCTGAGAGGACTGAAGATGATAGAGGGGAAACTGTGGGAGGAAAGAGAAGCACAGGGGGAGGAAAGGAGATGAGGATGGATTTGTTGCACAAACTACACAAAAGGGACAGGTGGTTCAACATTGATAACTGTACACTAAGGCATTATTGGTGTAAATGTCAATGTGCAGACAATTTCGTTGTAAATTAAAACATTTGAAGACAACATTGAAAAACAAGTTGACTGTAGTCACCCTTCTCCCTGTACCAGTCATGAAGCAATTCCAGTGTATAGTACAACTGCAATCAAGTGATAACGAACAATCACACTCAAATTTGGTCACTGAGGCAAATTATTTAGTTTACAATGCATTGTATCACACCATGTCATTTAATATTCAAACTCTAATGCTTAATGGTGGAATCTGTATGGATTGTGTACACTTCATTTTCTACAGCTGTAGTTAGAATATATCACAGATCCCCCTCTTTTAGCTGCATTTGCCATTATATAACAAAATAAGTGATTTGTGTTTCATCTGCACTCTCTTATTTGAGGCAATTTAATGTGCCAGAGTGTTGCAAAATATGTAGCTCCAGTACATCAGAGGAGATAGTATAACCCCTCTGTTGCACTTATCACTTTTAGATGGTGTTAAATGTCTACATAAAACATAGGGGTTAAATTCAACACTACGTTTGATGAGGAGATTGGCTTGACATCTGTAAAGATCCACCCCAAATAGACAACACAACAACATAATGGCGGTTTTCAGCTAAATATATTGTAGATACCCATAAAGTCACAGAATTCTGGAGTCTGGGTTACCATAAATGCATTGAAGCAACCAAATTATTTACATTATGTACAAACTAGATAAGTGGATAACAAAATTATACACTCAATGTAATGTTCAGCAATTATTGTATGTGAAAATTACACCAGTGGACTCAAAAACCCTTCACACCTGGTCGACCAATGTTCCAATAAAAAACAGTGAGATCTCACGGAAAGCAAAAAGAGAAAAGTCCTACCACCCTCCAAGTCCAGATAAATGATTGTAGTGTTGATGTGGTGTCACTTGCTGCATGTGTGGCGGGCAACGTGGATAGAGATGTGGATGGATGACAGCAGACCACAGTGAGTGGATGAGGACCTAAGTTCCAACTGTGAACTTCACACAAAAAAACATAAAAAAAATATAAATAAACATCCAGGTAGATATGCTTCAATAAAATCACTTCTCTGCAGTGTCTCTTTTACTTTTACATGAACTCATCACAAGCCATAACAAAAAACACCTCACAGTATATCACAACATGACTACATCATAACTAAGAAAAAAACATTACATTTTCCCCCCTTGGCATATTAGCCCACTTAACATTATTACTAACATTTATCATATAGGTAAACAACGTAGCTGAAGCTGCTAACAGCTTAGCCATGCTACTCTGTACACATGTGCTAAACCTAGCTAGCCAGCCCAGCACTGATGGTTATTATCCTCATCAAACAGCTAGTTTACCAAATGAACAACTACCAAAAACACTTATTAATTAAGTACACAACAGACATCTTTATGAATTAATGCGACATGTTAATGTCACCTTGTTGGTTTTAACAAGATTCCTAAGTTTGTTACGTGCCTGACATTGCTGCCATATTTAGCATGCTAGGGCAGCATGTTGACAAGCACCCAGAACTCAAAGTCACACGCATTTTAATAACTTCACACCCTCACACATGACATTTATCACAGTGATCAAGTGATAAAAGTCACCGCACATAAATTAGTAATCGGTTAATCGATCATGCGACGGCAGACTGTTCTACAACTGTTCATTCATACAACTGTCTCGAATTAGCAACGTGTCAGCCAATCAGAAAATAGTATTTCTTGTCGCCAGGTAAACACAGCAGAATGGACGCGCTGCGCTCTGATACGCACAGCTCCACACTGCTTGAGTTTCACGTCCGTCCGCTTCCATACGGCTGGACAGTCACGAGAGTTTTGTCACTGTACTTGTCGGACGGACATACACTGTAAATGTTGTAAGCACAGCAACACGGAGCAGTATTTATACCGACCGAATGAACAGAACAGGAGCACACTAGGATTTCTGTGATGTAATTATGAGAAATACGATGTGGCGTCAACACGGGATCTTTTATTCTGAAAAGTAAACCGGATGTTTTATTTCCCTACTTCCTCTCCCGCTCGTGCCGAGTTCCGTTGAATTATACGACGCAAACTTTCGAAAACATGTGTATTTATTGTTCCACTGCAAAAAAAAAATGTTGTGAAAGGCAAAAATAAAACTATTTATTTTGTTTAGTGGAATTTGTCATTTATTAAATTAACCCTGTGAATCCATCTGTATACGTTTCAGTATTCGTACCCTCAGGTTTGTAAGAAGATGGATTTTCCTCGCAACATGCGTGGACAACATGTTGTTTTCATATCTTACATTGCGGTGGTCCATTTTCATGCACCTGAATTTAAGCAAAGTGGTAGAACCTTGGTCTTTTCTCTATGTAATGCCTTGCAATTGCATAAGTAATAGGTGAATTTTATTCGCAGCCTTTTACCTCAATTAAGCCCGTTTTTAGATGTAAATGACGTGTAGATTTAAACTATTTATGTATTCTCAAATGTTATGTAGGTAAGGTTTTTGCATAAGCACACCCAAGAAAACATTTAATACATGTACAATTTCTATATATTGTAATTAGTGATGGTTCGTGATGCAGTGAATTCAGAACTATGCCTCTGGCAACAACTATAGTTTTGGAGAATTTATAGCATCTCCTACTTCTAAAATCTTCAAACACTTTATTAGGCTTGACTTGATCATTCTTTTCTCACACATTCCTCTTCATAATGACCATATGGGATGTTATCAGGTCTCTTTGATTCTGAATAACAGAAATTAAACAATCCATATTTGGAATGTGATAATTACCCATATTTCCCATTCGTAGTTCTCATACCTGTGAGTGTATTTTTACTGTGTGAACCTAAAAAAAAAACTGCAGGAGATAAGGTCACAGTGGAGTCATTTCTGAGTGCTGTGGGTAATTTTGATCTTCTCTCAAGGTGTTCTTGCTACCAGCTCACACCTGTTTCAGGACTCGAGCACTACAAGGAGAGTTTGTCCAATGCTCCAAAACATGTATCTCAGTGTGGGGAGGCATCGTCAAAGGTGCTTGCAAGCCTTGACCTTCTAACCAATGAGAGTAAGCCAAAGTCAGGGGTGGAAGCTCACAGCTGCCAATCAACGCTGGAACACGGTCCTGGTCTCCAACTCCTCTGGCGCCCAGACTTCAAGATATTAATAGCTACTGAAAAACTTCTCTTGCGGCTGACTCACAGGCCATCAAACTCCCGACTCCTGCATTAGATGTGAAACTTGCATATTATAGCTTTCGCTCCTCAGTTCAGCTCCAACAAATCCAAGAAATCCTTCACTCTGTTCACAACATAACTGTGTTGGAAAGCCACTTAATAATGCATTACCTGCCAGAGACTACAGATGAGAAACTATATTTATGATGATGTGTGTGTGTTTCTTCTTTGTGACATTAAAATAAAGTTTAATGAAGCCACTTCAGCTAAAACAAATGGAGACAGTTTGTATATTAATATTAATATTAATATTAAAACATGAATCCTTAATATCAATCAACAGAAAGTTGGTAGCAGTGACACACACTGCAGGTTTGACATTGTGAGTTTCATTTTAAACTATGGATGGAAACCAGTAATTAATCATTCACGCAAACGTGTTTTTCTTTAGTCCTTGAGATCGTAATTCAACGAAAAGCTAATTTTATATGTTCTTTCTGCACGGCCTAGGATTGTTTATCGAAGGGCTTGACGGCTAAGAAGTAAACAACCCTGTCATTTTGAAGTCAGTCAGTGAGACACTTCCATACATAGATGTTGGAGGATGAATGGATTGACAGATCGGGGTTCTGAGGGTCTGTCGGTAGATAGTAGGTCATTAAGTCCGTATAGGACTGGGAGAAAATAAAAACATCTCATCTGAATAGACGGAACAGACAGCAAATCATTCTAACCACCCCAGTTATCTTTCTTTTCTCTTCCCATCTGTCCCGACTGACTTTGTGAGCTTAACAACTTTGTGTTTACCTGAACGTCACTTTCTGCCTCTCCTTCATCCAATTCCCAACCAAAAAGTTCTCTTTACTGCTTAGTCAATGCTGCGTTGGAAATAAATGGACTTTTCAGCGGACTGTTGACTGTAGCCACCTCTTCCATCCCTTGCTCCGTCTCTCTTCCTTCGCTCTTTTCACCAACACCTGTCCTCTCCTCTTAACAATAGCCTCTCTCCTTCACCCGCCTCTTATGTCTTTTTCTACCACCGTTCATTTTGGTGATCATTTTCTTTCTTGAATGTGTTCTTTGCTTCTCTATTACCCCCACCGACTTATTTCTCTCTCTACTTTCTCTTCCTTTCTCCCTGGCTGTGGGGTGATGTATGGTCCCTGTCAACGCTGGAATCAATGGGACGGCAGTTGTTTTAATTTAGCCTGGGAGCCCAGCGGATCCAGATCCTCAGCGTCATGGAAGAGCGATGGCAATGGCCTTTCTCTCCTCTGTTTTTACTCCCCTCCCTCTGTCCTCCTCGCACTCGCTGCATTGATCAACGCTTAGCTCCCGTTGGAGGCCCACAGCATCCGAGGGGCCTAAAAGGATGAGCAAGCTCACCTCATGTCTGTTAATATGCTCTGGATCTGCATCGCGCGCCGTTTGATGAGCTGATGCCTACAGCTTAAGCATGTTAGCGCCCGAGTGTGGCGAAACGTGAAAATCTGCCACCTGTCTACGGAAATGGCAGACATGTATCGTTGAAAAAAAAAAAAAGAAAAGCTTGCTGCTTAATATTTCAGATAAACGTGACAGTGCTAGCCTTCAGAATCCGACTCAAGCATGCAAAAAATATCCCCATTGATGGACGTATGAACAATGAATAATGGGTTGAAAGGTAAGAGGTTGGGCGAGGTTCATTTAAGCCATGATCTGAAGCTCATGAGCCACACGTCTCCTGACAGCGCCTCCTCTGCTTCTGTCTCGTATCGCTGTCCTCCCCTTTGTCATCTCCCCTCCGTTGCCACCCATCGTTAATACAAATCATCTCCACGCGTGTTCTCCAAAGCGAGGCCTGAGTGGAAGCCGCCATGAGAGGCTCTCATCACTTGCTAAAGTAATTAAAGTGGCCGCTTTGAAACAAAAGGCTGAATAGGTGAGAGCTTTGGAGAAAATGAGGGAAGTGTGTACAGCAGGAAGGGAAAGCAATCAGAGAGGTGGGTTTCCGACACAATGGCTAAGTTGATGAGAAATGGGCTGTACACGCGGGTCACGTATTATCGGGTTTTTAGCAGATGTACGTGAAGAAAAAAAACAAACAAAAAAAGGGTTTTGAAGGGCCTGGTTTTTAATTGAGCAATTTTGTATGATAGACACAGAAATAATAGACCTGTCTGTAACACAATGTTTATTTAGATCTTTGGAATTAACGTCGTTTCATCTGAAATTACCAAACTATTGCTATTATTTAAACTGAAGATAGAAACACTGGTGCTAGTTGACAAGCTGGCTAATTAATGACACATATTAGCAACACAAATAAGACCGGGGTTAACTGGAGCCAACTGACACCATTCATCATCAGTGCACTAACAAATACAGAAATGTAATGTGCAAAAAATTCTCCACTGCTACTGTGAGGAATTATGGTCTCATAAACCCAGTGGAAACAACTAAATTATAGATGTATAGGTTTTCTTGTTGAAATTCACTTTAACTGTTTGTTTTTTATTTAACAATAAGCACATATTTCTTGTATGGTAAATGATATACATGTATATAAGTGTTATACAATCTGTGAAGAAGGAAATGGAATCCATCCAATCCCCTCCCCCCCAGGGATTAATACAATATTCTGAATCCGACATTATGCAATTGTCTTGCATTTCGTTTCCATAAGTTACATCGAAATCTATAATTTCAATGAAAATCCTTCACCTTAACAACTTTCCTATATGCGCCTATAGCATGGATGTCTAAAATGAGCCGGTCAGCAGGGCCTGGACACATATTTTGCCATTTTCAAATTAGGATTGGGGCACGTTTGGTCACACTGGCTGGGCTGAGTATGTGTTCAGCACCATATATATTTTAAATCAGTCATATCTATGGTCATATAGAGGGTCATTTACGCCGCATCTTTCTGTAATCAGGGGAAAACAAGCAGTGACAGTCGCGTGTCACGGACTGGGTAACACAATTTCAGTGTCGCTTATATAAACGGCATCAGCCTCGGGTCCGGTTCGGACAGAAAAATGTGCTCCGATCCACGCTGTATGGTATCGTATCAGTGAAAGGGTTTATTATTCTTGTTGTTTCCGTGGGCGATTAGAAAGTAAAGCTGCGTGGGTTGCACTTCAAACTCGCACACTGCTTTATGCAAATACAGCTTAAATTGCAGAATGTTAATCCAAATCTACGGTTACATTGACGGCGAAACAACCTCAACTGAGACATGAGAAGAGAAGGAAAATAAGAAGAAAAAAAAGGGGAGATTTATGAAACAGAATCATAAAGAGGAACTGAAAATAAAAAAATGCAGTTGGATTACATCTTTTCAGGACCGTACATTAGGAAGCCACATTCCCCTCTCCGAGACATCTTCAAAGGCGAGCAGGTTTACAAGGAAACCGGAGGAAAAACATGACAAGTCATGGCAGAGAGACGACAGTAAAGACGTTGGCAGGTGTCATCAGGTGAAAATTAACATGGCGGAACATGACAGAGTGAGAAAAGAGGACAGCTGACGCAATGTGGGATTAATGGCTGTAGGATAGGGGTGTTGAGGTGAAGTCATGGCATTGTCAGAGTGCACCTGTGTGTCTCTCCCTGGTTCCCAGCACACTCCATTTAACATTATAGCACTGTAAACGTGTCCTAGGGAACCAGTAGGACTGTTATTTCAAGTTGTCAGGTCGGATCTGTGTGTCACACACTTCCTCCGAGGGCTCTCGCGTTTATGACACAAGAGGAGTATAGGTGCTATATCAGGTGAAAAGAAGCATCCACAAGTACAGATCCTCAGCCTTGCACCCGCCACATGCCGTATGTGAAATACGCAAATAAAATTAAAAAGGGAAATTATGCTTTTCATAAAAGGAAAACTTCACCAATTTGCATTTAGTAGTATTTTTTTTGAAGATTTGAGCTTCCCAACCTCAGTTTCCCCTGAGCCGGGAAACATTTCACGTGCCCACCAGTGAAACTTAGTCCAAGCCTTGAAAGTGCAACGCTAATTCCCCACCTTTCAGACCCACTCGTAGGGGGGACGGGACCTCATTTTTGAGTTGATTTTTCAGTTATGCTAACAGGGCCAAGTGTCCCACGTGTCACTGAAACTGAGGTTGACAAAGTATTCCTTTAACTACAATATCTGCACCGTAGATCTTCCTGTACAACAATAGCACGGACACCAGACAGACACACACACACACACACACACAGAATCCAGCTTTCATTCCAGGTTCAGAAACATGTGTGACTCGTGTCATTCTTATATATAGTCTTCTTATATCTTCTATATAGATATATCTCTCTATAATATATACATATATATATCTTATATATAAATATATCATTCTTCTCTAATTAGTTCATTCTAAACAACATTAATGATCTGGAGTGGGTGAGTGAGACGACAACTCTGATTCTTTCAAATGCCTGTGTCTGTGTTTGGGTTGCCTTCCATTTGAAGCATGATGACATCTCCATAGCCTACTGAGTACAGCTATAGGGGGATTTAAGTGAGAACTTTGAATTTGATATCAGCACCCGGCAATTTTCCTTGCTTTCACTTCCGTTTCTTCTAACTTGACAGTCTTTGACATATTCTTTCAGTCCAAGCAATGCAGTTATGTGTGACCACCACACAAAAGAACAGTGTTAGTCCGTGTTTTCCGTGCTAATGTGTGCACCACTGCAAGCAAGCGCTTTCTTTTCAAGTCGTTTGACATTCATGTTACATCATTTCCCACAGTTATACTCGTCACAGTGGTTAGGAATACTTGAGCTTGTTCTTGGCCTGAATACTGATAATATGTGTCTGTGTAAATAATTTATGTACTTTGTATTTTGGGGAAGAAAAATTGCTTAATTAATTTACTTACTTATACTGGCTAAAACTGAATGAATAAAGGACTCCAATGAGTCCAACAAAAGAATTTAGAGATGCTTAACAACATTGTACTGAAACTAACATTTGGTCATGGCAGTGATTTTTAAATCCTGGGCTAGAAGAACAAAGTTCACCAACTAGTGACGCAAACCAACACAAATATGCAAGTAAAAAACTAATAAGTCAAGGACATCTACTCAGAAACAGTCGGGCTGTACAGAGTGGCTCTGAAACAAGTGGAAGACTTTGCTATAAGTGTTTTTTTCCTGATCAAACCCGGGTTGATGGACATTGACATGACCCGAACCGATGGCCTGTGCTGTGTTGAAAAGAAAAATCGCAAACAGCCAATGACAACCTGTCACAAGAATGATACTAACAATAATAAAAGAACAAAGAGAAGAGGAAGAAAGAACAGAATATAAAGAAAATGCCGCATTTTCTCTGATGTGGTTACCTGACTTTCTACCCCGGCGTTACCTTGGAGACAGGACACTCCAGTGTACTGATCCACAGATGTGTACACACATACCTGCACGCCGTCACACGGTAGAAACCGAGGACACAGGAGGGGGTAGTGGGCATTCTGACATTTCAAGTTGATTTCCTGCTAGTGAGGAAATATCAGTGTTATTCAGTCAGACACATCTATCAAAGTCAGGACGAGTTTCCTTACAGTGGACAGAAAAGGAATTATCACTTCATTACCCACTGTGTGCGTCTGGCATTTGCTTTCATCTCTTGACCAATACAACTCGGTATCACAACGGTGGGAAATGTGGGAGGAGCACTTTGTTTTCTCCCACTTTGCCCGTGTGCTCGGCAGATGGAGTTCACTTGTAAAACATATAAAAGCCATTTGACAGCACCAAGATGAAAAAAAACAACAACTTGCTGTCTGGGGAGAAGGAGAAGAGGGAAAAGATGGAGGTGGGGTGGGGGACTGGATGCTAATGGTGGTCAGATGCACACAGACTGTGCACACACACACACACATGCACACACTTGCCCTGAGGACAGTCAGAAATGTCAGGAAACATACACCCTCATGTCAGTCAAAATGGAAGTACTGGATGAAGCGGGAGCTCTCTCCCAGCATCATGCGCCACCACAGGACATGGCATCCAGAGCACCGCAGAGGCCCTGTGGCGATCAAATAATCGTCACAAAATCTGCAGCTGCAGGACTGAAGCACTCCCCCAACAGCCATCACAAAGCCCCCACCGCTCTCGCCGCCTCACCCACTCACCCCAACAACCTTCATTATGCGTCAGTTTGTTGCTTAAAGGTCGTGCGCTCCGTTCGTAAGAAACGAAAGTGCTTGCTCGGACACGGTGTGGAAAACGCTGCGCCTGTTGCTTTGCCCACAGGCGTGGACGTGTGGGTCTGCGGTGGAGTGGACCACATCGAGCTGTGCCCAAGAGAGAGGGAGAAAGAGAGGATGGGGAAATCACGAGAGGTAGAGATACTGACTCACTGAAACCTGAAGAAAAAAAGAAGAAGCTAAAGACAAATTTAACTATAGATAAAGTTAAAACTCCACAGAGGGAATCAGCCTATAGCAAAAACAAGCACATTCTCTGCTCAGCAATAATTTAGTTACAAGAAATGAAATCCAGTTCTACTGAAGATGTTTAAAAGAATAAATGAAACATAAGTGGGCTAATATGTGAAGTATTTGAGGGATCTACAGTACATCAATACTGAAGAATCACATATCAGCAGTGCATCCATAAACATATCTAATAAAAATAAATCTGAGGTTTTTAAACCAACTGATGGGAGAGGAAGGAAAATCTTTGAATTTTAGCGATGTATTGTACAGTCGAACATTGATTAAAAGTGGATAAATACTTAAATACTGGAACTAGACTATATTATGAGAAGTTTGGAGAAAAAAAACATCATTTGGTGAAGCTGCAGTAATGTATTTACATACATAAACTATTATGTTTAAAAAGCTTGTTATGTTTTCCATTGTGTATGATCTTCACAAACCCCCCCCCCCAAACAAACTCAAGTACTATCTGTTACTATTTGCCACTGTGAGAATTGTCCTTTGAAGGTTGCAGACGAAGGGCAGAGGCAAACAGCTGGCTGGAGGTCTAAATCCCGGAGAAATTCATACTTAGATGGGAGACGGACGGCCTTTCCTGTGAAATCCGTGTTGCCAGGAGCTTGGAGCTGTTGACATGGTTGAGAAGACTCTCCTTTGCCATCCATAAATCTGTGACAGGAGGGAGCCTCACTCTGCCTTCTTATCACTGTCTCCCATTGTGAGACCCGTGAGTAAAAGGTGCTTGAATTAAAGTGGCTTCCCCTTTTCCAACTCTCCCTCTCTTCACTTTGCATTTTACTCATTCAAGTTATTTTTTTGTTTCTCGCGTTCACTCAGTACGTTTACATGCACAGTTTAACCGAGCTATGGCCATAGTCTGACTAAGACAGGCAATCGGGCAACTTGTCAAGTCTGACTGGTATACATGCGGAGGAGAAAATCCATTTATTGGACGTGTGCGTCTGACTCCGCCTCCGTAGGTGGCACTGTATCTCTGTATATAATATCGTGCTGTGGTTCTGTATGTTTCGTAAACTGCTGAACGTGATACAAATTGATCGGGCATGGACAGTTCTTGCGGTTGCTGTGTTGTCAGAAGAAAGACGCCACCGCCGCATGATTTCCTGCAACAGTACTGCAGTTTATACGTCATCTCCTTTTACCCCTAGTAAATCCTAATCCAGTCCGACTAAGCAGGTGTGATCAGACTATGAATCGCATTATCCAGGTATGTTAGTCCGACTAAGACTATCTCGATCTTAGTTGGACTAACGCGTTTATATGACATTAAGAAAACCAAATCATTGTCTTTGGTCGAACTTTCAACATTCATGTAAACACACTGCCATAATGATATACTATACTATATAACTGCTATAAATATTGTGTCCTGTGGAAAATCATCAGGAGAGCATATAGGGAAATGATCTTCATGTAAGATGAATGGACAATAATAGAAAATGAATATTAACTTGATTCTTTATCTTTCAATCAATTTTCTGCATTATCATAATGATTATTATTAGCCAAATAGAGGCAGAACTTGAGAATAATAATAAAAAGAAACCAAATACAAGGTCAGGTTTTGTCACGGAGTGAACACATGGGTAATAGATGGGAACTATTGATTCTGTCTCATGCTTGTTAATAACACCAGGACACTGTTTACTTTCAGGGGAAATGCTCGGGAATCACATTATTCACCCCCTTAATGCATTTCAGGCCCCCCAGACCCTGGGTCATGTTTACTAATTAGTTCAGAATTTCCACCATGACTGGCTGGGCTCAGGTGACACTCGCGGCAACACCTTCACTGTCAGGATGACACTGTGGCATCGAGAGATACAGTCAGGAGGAGGAGGAGGAGGAGGAGGAGGAAGACAGATGAACAGTGAGGGAGTCCTGATACTTCATTAAAGTGATTCACTTGGCTGATTTTGTTCTCCCCTCGCTGGACCTCGCTCTCTCCCTTTATTCACCTCAGCTGCCCTCAGCGTCATATCTCCATGTGCTTTCCCTCTCTCACTTTATACCGTCCACCCCCTTTTACTTTTTGTGCCTGTGTCTTTAATTTGATTGTTGCTTTACCTCTGTGTCACCTCTGTGATATTCTGCAGAGACCTTCAGTGCCTCCAATGGTGATGTGATTAAACAGCAGGGGACTGCAAATCATTTGGAGGTGAATTCTATCGCACACTCACATTATTGGGATAGTTCTGTTTTTTTGGAGGTGAGGTTGTGTGAGGTACTGACGAATGGTCAGCACTGCCAGAGCTGCACGGGCCCCCTGCTGGTGCCTTGCGCTCAGAAAAAGTATAAAGGAGACATTGTCTCTCTCATTAAAACATGGCTGCCAGCAGGGACACAAGGAAAAACTCGATTTTGGCCACTTAACAAAAGACACACCAGAAGCATCAATGCCTGCTTAAGTCTAAAGAATATTTTTGTCACTTAATCTTGGTTTGACAGAACAGAGCCTGGGAGGTGACATCTGTGGGAAAAAATAAAATAAAATGTAACCCTATGAGCAGCAGGCTCTGAGACGGCGCACAGGGACCGTCAACAAATTGCAACACTGACGGAGCCATTGTTCAATATCCTCACCATATTGTAGTGTAGTATAGTGTAGCATTGCTCACCTACACATTATACTGCATGTCATTTCTTTTTTTTCCATTTAAGAACTGACTGTGTGAAAGTAAGACATAGTCTGAGTCTAAATGTCTATTATTTTTTCTACATTTAACCCTTAGTGCTCACGCGGCACCCTTGGTAAATTGCCGTGGGAATAATACACAACTCCTTATATGGACATCCGTTTTCGTCTTCTCATGTGTTGTTGAGACAAAGTCATGATTAATTTTGATTTTAATTTTGTATCACATATATAACATCGCAATAATTGTACTATTACTAATAATAAGTGAACTTTTCACCTGTGACGTCTTTCCAAATTTCACATATTAAATAATCTTTTTTGACTACATTTTGATCAGGTGTGTTTATATAGTTGGTGAAAAGGAAAAAAAGATCACCTAGGTTGTAATGAAATTGTATATTCTTATTGCCTCTGTATATACTGTATACATTTAAACATAGTAAAGTAAGAAAGCAGCCAAAATGCTTTGTGTTCCAAGAGTTAAATTATTAATTTATATGGACTGGTTAAAGACATGTATTTACATCTAGTTTAATAACCTTCAAGGCGGGGCCAAGATAATTCACTCACACACTCACACCTCCAATTAACTTCTCCATGTTTCTTGGACATGTGCAAGGAAACTGGCACCACACACACCAGGATGTGAAGCAGCAACCTTCTTGCTGTGAGGCAACAGTGCTCGCCACATGCGCCACTGTGTACCCCATAAGCAACCGAATATGAAATGTAATTTTGCAGTCTGAAATTGACATTCTACAAATTCAACCCGGCGTCCTTGAAATCACTGTCCACAGCTTCCCCTGGTGCAGTGAAGAACATCTATCTATAAATTCCAGCAACGTCTGTCTGTCTGTGTGTGTGTTATTCGCATATCTCTCGAACCGATGGTCCGATTGATTTCAAACTTGACAGATGTCTTGCTACGGGCATGAGTAAGTACAGTGCCATGTTTGATGTTGTTTGGATAAGTAATGCAAAAGATATCGTTACATATATCGCTAAAAGAAGCACACATTGGCTTTCGCCGCTTTACTGTAGCCACTCCCCCTCTCACTCACACAGCACTGTGAGTGAGACAAGGCCCAGTGGAGCTGAGGCAGACAGTGAACACAGTGCCCCCAACCACAGACTGTTCACCCCACTACCCTCCAGGAGGCGCTACAGGTCTCTCCACACCAAAACCAAGCTTCTCTCCTGCAGCTGTCACCCTACTGAACTCTAGCTCTACATCCTGGTGACAACCAACCAACTATTATGCAACCCTGCAGTTCAATGTTCCATATTTATTGAACGCCATTATGTCAGTATCAGTATTTGCTTTCTAACATACACAAATAAAAATGGCACTGAACTTTTTCTGTGTAATGTAACAATGAGCACTCAAACACCCACAAAAACAGACTTTGCGCGGACGCTGCACTAGTTTATTTCAACAGCATCAACGTCACCCGACTCCAGCTTCTGTCCTCTCTCCAGCTCATACCCGCTCCGTCCATCTTTTCCGTGTTTAGACAGGGGAGAACCGTGGCTCGCCCTGAACCAAACATAGCTCCCCTTTCTCTTTGTCTGTCTGCATGGCTGCTCTATACTCGAGGCCCCGGGGCTCTCGCTAGTGAATCTAGCTGGGAAATGCTCCAAATGACATGTCCATTTGCAAGATGTGCCCTTCCTTTATTTGCGAAAAACACAACAGCATGGAGGGAAGATGGTGAGGAAAAAGCACCGTGTAAGGAAGATGTTGATTAGCAATTTGGTACAACAACTGCTAGATTGTGTAACATATCAACATATCAAACTACAGATATTCAACTATAACTATAAAACAGGAAATGACCCTCCACAGCTGGTTTAGTGTTTTGGTCTCCTTCAAAATCCCTCAAATCCATTGGCTTTTCTAGGGTTTATGGCGAAAGCATCTCATAACTTTCATCAGTGTTTACAGCTCTCTGACCTGACGGACAGCTTAGGCATTAATGTGCCACTGGGGAGACATGAGATGCATGTGCAATGAATGCACTCCCTTGTTTGCAATAAGACCATCCACTAAACAAGCCACTGCACAGGGTGTGCCAGGCTTTGATGAGGGAAAGCAAGGAAGGAATGTTTTCTAAAGGTAAGAAACCTGAAGCCACGTAGGCACAGACCAGGCAGAGAAAAATCACTTTTTTCCCCCTTTAACAGGGTTGTAGATTTGGCAGTTCAGAGACATGTCCACATCCCATCATAATCTTGTCAGGGGGTTCACCCCCTGTGTCCACTGGGACCCATCAGAGTGTCATTGACCTGTCACGCCACATGTTATAGCGAGGCATCATTTAATGGTGGCCTCTGTAGCTTTTGATTACTTCTCACGACCTACACGGGGACACCACGGGACAACGATATATCAAACAATTTATCATCCAAGTTTGGAGGACAACAGGAGGCGGCAGAAGATTCCGCGGTGCTTTTTCCAAGCTTTGCGAACGGCAGTTTAGAAGAGAAAAGAAGAAAAGATGAAAGTGAAACATCCTGACATGCGTCAATGTGTGTTTTTTACATACTTACTGTGCACTTGACTCTTCGTTTGAAGTGAACACACACGTGCATTCACAGGGCAAACCTTGAACGTAACAGTAGTCGCTATTAGCTGTTTATATAGTACTTTGCAAAAGCCTCAGGTCACCACCGCTTTTGCAGTTTTATGTGTGCGTCAGATTCCGTGATCATTTGCATTTGGATTGGAGCGATTAACTCGTACAATGCGCGTATGCGATGCGCAGGCATGTCTTGAATAAACTTGCCGTAATAGATATTCACTTCACAGACACTCGTAACATTAATGAGGGTTCCACTCCAGGTTGTAAGAGAGTTTCAGAGGTCGAGGGCAGGTTCACGCAAAAGACTCAACACTTCAACGCGTAACTTGCTGGTATTTTGTGGACGTGTTCTGACAAGGTGTTCGGAGATAATTATACCACATGGTCGTTACAGCACTGGAAATAAAACTCTCGATGATTGGCAGCAATGATGGCACAACTTCCGTGAATGCACTATGTTCAGCAGGTGCAATATTTACCATGGTAACGGTTATCCTGTGCTCATTATGCAGTGTGAAAACGACTGACACCTGCTGATATTAGGAAAAGAGAACTCAATGTCCAGCAGGTATAATTGTAGTTGGAAACTACTGTGAAATGTAAATATTTGATTTCAGAATTCACATGGGCATAATGGACGATAATAAAAAAGACCACATACGGTGCCACTGGTTTCACTCACTTTAGGGGCGGAACACTTATTCCTGTACCGCTCTTTTATGTGTGACACACTCATTCACTCATTCACTTCAAGGACCCGAAGACTTATTTCCACTCTTCTCCAAGCTAAAGTAATACAAAGTTTTGGCACCGCTACACTCTACACATGATTTATTCTTCGCTGGGAGGATTTATGTTCTACCACCACACACTGGTATCACTTGTTGACAGATTTGTTCTGCATTGATATCCATAATCGTCTGCCATTTCTTAAATACTGCGCTCATGCACAGGCGCGAGCAAACATTTTCATGATTAAACGCAGATCTAGGAGCACGCGGTGTCGTAGTGGCTATCGCTGTTTACCATTTTTCATCAAAAAGACCCAGGTTCTCCTCATGTGGGCGTGGGTTTCTCCCAGTTTCTCCGCTTTCCCTCCACACTCAAAGTGTGACAGACACAGGGGCTGAGGCGCGGATTAGCAGGGCCAGAATTTGGATGAGTGGAAACAAGGACATTTCATATGGACAGCCGTCTAATTCCAGGGTTGAAAGGGAGTCGGACACCCGACAAGAAACCAAAATGCTTTGAAGCAGTCAGGGATCTGATGAGACTTTTGCTGTTTAGTCAAATAGAGGAACATACATTGCTTTAACTTGGATTAGACATTTCTGAGGACTAAGTTTACATTGTGAAGTAAAAGTTAAGATTTGTCCACAAGCCTCTGCTGGTCTTGTCCACTCCATCCTGCTCTCTTGTCCATCAATCTGCTCTCTTTTCAGTGTCGTCTCCAGAGCCTGTGGGATTAAAACCATTTGTCATCCACCCAAAGAGGGACAGTGAGACACGCGCCACCAATTAGAGCAATGGATTTATACTGTTTCTTGTTTCAGGGCTGAGATGTCTTCCCTGCTTGTCCCGTACACTTTAACCTTACCACGGTGTCAAAGTAAGACATGCAATTCCACTCAGAGGGTTGCCGCATACTATATTCCCAGGTAACCACAAGCTGTCACTTTGTCAAATTGTGCACACGGTTCCAAGGAACTTCTTTGTTTTTCCTCCCGATAGCATTTGTTTTACTTGTCAGTCATAGTTTTCCCCACAGTCCCCTTCCTATCGCCTAAAATATCAGCAGATTTAAAATAGCCAGAGGCGTCCATCAGACACAGTTTGCTGTTTACATTATATATCAATTATGAAACATGTGCTGTAAGACGACTCATCGAAGCCTGAATATTGTAACGTCGGCGTTGTTTATTGTCGGACAATGAGGGAATTGCTCTTGTTTGTGTACTCGTGGTAAACTGTGCGTGCCCTGCAAATTCAACAAAATGTGACGAATAAATGGATGTGCAAGAGTTGACATTGTACTGGAATAAAAAAAGGTCCAGTGTGTAAAGATCTGCTGGAAATATGTACATTTTGCAGTAATTGAAGATACAATAAGTATACCAAGTGTACAATTTTTTTAATTATATCATAAATCGAGTAAGCTTTACAAAGTCCACCACAACTGAAGGCCACATAGATTCTCCAACACAGTCGGGAGTGAAGGGTGAGCTGCATGTTTTACACACTGTACCTTTTCACGGGAGGGGTCAAATAAATAAAGCTGTGGTGTGTGACCTTTACAAACAAAAGAATACCCATTACTAGCACTAATGGAGGCCATCAGCTCCACATACCTCACTCCGTGATTCTCCGGACAGCGGCCCGCTTGAATCCCGTGTCATCGGGTGACATTTCAGCGCCGTGAACAGAAGGAGGAAGCACAAACAACGTGACTGAAAATGCCAAGAAGTGCAAATATTGTATAAAACTGGACATTCATTAACCTGGTTAAGGGGACAAATACTTCTTGCAGCAGAGATGTGGCAGACAATTAATTAAACAGGAACTTTGCTGCAGTTGGTGATCCAGCACTAACTTTGGTAATAATATCCCGATGGTGTTGTTCTCAGCGGGACGTATAGCGTGCGTCTTTATCCTTAACCCATATTTGATTAAGTGGGTGATGTCAAAGTCCTCACGACACATTGGCGTCATGATTACAGCGAGGCAAAACTCCACAGACATAACTCCTTGACAGGCTGTGGGCACAACAGGCAGAGACAAAGTCAGTCGTGTTGATTATTAGTTTAACTATGCATGACATCCACCTAAATGCTCCTCGCTCCCGCTGTGTCATTTATTTAATCCAAATACAGGAACCCACAATAAACTGATCTCCCCCAGGGCTGTCTGCGACTTGCAGAGGCTTGTCCTGTCGCCGCTGTAGACATCGAGCAAAACGCAGCACTGACGAGATGATTCGAGGCGGCCGCGGCTTCAAGGAGAAATACTTTCAAAGTCACACTTCACTTTGTCCACCTGTGTTGTTTGTCAGCGGGGTCTCTCCTTGGGTCACAAGTGACACCCCAGTACAGCAACTTAATTACCTGCAGACCTCAAGGAAAAATAACCAAGAGGCACTTTAATCACTGTGACTCCACTGCGAGAGGTGAGATGAAAGCGTCTTCCTTGGTCTGACTGTCACGATGCATACCGTCCTCGAGGCTGGCTTCTCTATTTTCTCCCTCCCCTGACCTCTCTCATCTCTCTCCCTCTCTCTCTCTCACTGACTTCCTTGAGAAATTTCCACTTGGTGGCCTTTCCTCCAGGGTGAATGATGGCAGCTTCATGGGCAGACTAATCTACACTTACAGTAATTACCCACAAGCCCCTTGGAGGGCAAATGTAGAGTGATTGAGACATGAGCACTGTACCACTCTACCACTTCCTCTAGTTTCTTCTTTGCAGCATGACAGACTGGACTAAAACCAATTCGCTGTGACCTTTTTTCTTTTTTTAAATATAGCTTTGGAAAATAAATGTTATTTCACATGAATATTGACTTCAAAAAAACAAAAAAAACAAAACAGAACTGTTCCAGCACACCACCCCCCCCAAACCCAGAGTAATACCATTGTAAGCAAACTGCAAATCAAGAAAGATCCAAGTTCTCATCCAAGCACATTATGAGACACCGGGATCAATTTGAAAATTTATTTTCATATAAAAAAGACACTATGAAAACATTAGAGGACTACTTTGTACAATCTTATGTATAAAAAGAACATAAATGAGGGAGGGAGGGGAAGTAATGCTTTTTCAGTAATAAATCAAACGAAAGCGTGGATGGCCGTAGAGGTTGGTTTAAGCATCGAAGGCTCAAGGGTGGAGGTGAAGTTGGGTTAACTTGCAAATTGTCTGGTGTTTTTTTTAGTTTTTTTTTTAAATATATATATATTTCTGCAGTTGGCTGACACAAAAAAAAGAAAGATGACGCATGAACCACCGCCTCATCAGAGACAAAAGGATTCCGTCTCTATTAGTCAAGCCGCGTCTTGCTGTACCTGTTTCTGAGGATGAAAAACTAAATTCCAGTCCCCACTGGGCTTGAAAAACACAAGGACATTAACAAAAGTATGAAAACTCTCAAAATACCACACTGAAACGACACATTCACGGCTCCTTCCTTCCTTCCTTCCTGTGAGCAACTACGGGCGGAAAGGCTTTGTGGAGAATTGGTCAAACGTTTTCACAATGAGTTGGACTGAGACGGCGTAGCCAAGTGGTTCTCAGAAGGTCGTATGAATGTGACCTCGGCTCGATAGCCACGGGCCGAACCAACGTGACTCCTCTGAGAGACGGTGAGCGGTGGGCGCGGGCCTATCAGCTGATTAGCTTGAAAGGTTAGAGAGGGCTAGACACTTGTCTTGCCATATGCGCTGCACTGCACTACCACCGCATCAGGGATCTTAAAAACAGATGGTTTGAGGTCTGCATAGGAAAATGTCAGGACAAATCACCATCCCCGGATAATTACTGTTTTCAGCACTCCCTCTTCTTATCGGGCACCTCTGCCTGCCTCTAGCTTTCTCAAAATAGATTTTTGGATCTTTTTCTAACGATACAAATGTCTTGTGCATTTCAGATTAATAAGCGTGGCTTTGACTAGGCAAGGCACTAGTCTAGGCTAGAGACAGAAACCATGTTACAACTCCCATATTTGCCATTTTTCAAGTGAAGGAGAGTGAGTTCTTTTCTCTCTTTAAGGAGATTTCTCTTATTATGAATAGACGCAAATAAAACGTTCTAAACATGCAATAGTCCCAAATCCACATCGGACAGAAATCCTTCCTAGTCCCTATGAGAGGTCCCTTTGCTGTCACAAATCCCAATCAGGCCCCAGGATCACAAATGACCTGCTGCTGCGATTGTAAATGACCATTTTAACTCTCAGCGCTGCTTTGACACACAAATGTATCTTCCACTGAACGTGCAGGATTTCAACTTCAGCACATCCGTCCTTAATCTCCTTGAAGGTGTGTTCTGAATGGAGTGACACGTCAAGAGATTGACTCGGTCCCACCGACGCCACCGCAGTGTATCTAGTCTACTTATGATTCCAATGATATTAAACCGCACCGTGCCCACGCCAGGACTTTTTGTGTGAGGAAAATGACTAAAATGGCGTTCGGTCTTTCTATTATGAAAACGACGAATATATTGATCGCATCAGTGTTTAAAGGTGGATCGCTGAAAGCGTACGTGCGCATTGGTCGGCTGTCTTTGTCTCCACTGGTAGCAATATGGGAGTCGGCATCACGTTAAAATCCTCGCGCAAGCCATCTGTTGAATTCAATTTAGAAGTTATTTTCCTGCATAAAAACCACACATGGATCGGCTACCCTGTCTATTACTGAGCATCTCTGCCCTTACTTTGGGCCTTTAGAACCCTTTTTTTTTGTAAGCTTATTTCATTTTATTCCATTTCACATGTTTTGATACCGCCTTGTTACACCCCAGCTGATCATTAAAATAAATGTGCGCGGGTTTCCTTTTAAACGTTCCACCGACACATGATTGGATTTTGAGTGGATCATTTGAATTCACCCTGTGCTCTGTCTGAAACGGGTTGTCCTCTTGTTGCGACTGAAGTACAGACACAGAATGTCAAGCAAGAAGCGTCGGCAATGCAATTTTTTTCCCTCTTCCTCTTCAGTCTGTCAACCTTGTAGCCTCGTGACCCCCGTGACTCCTTTCTCTGTCTTTCTGTTTCACTCCCTCTTTCTGCTGGGCGCGATCACAGGCAGTGAGAGAGAGAGACAGAGACACAGAGAGACGTGTGAATGAGATATTATACAAGTGGCTTCACTGCTGACATCTCCAACACTGGGTGGGCAGACTGAGCAGAGAAAGGGAAAACAGAAAGAGGTGGAGGAGGGGGTGAGAAGCAAAATAAACTCATGTCATGTCTCATTTCATTACGCTGAAAAAACTTGAGATATTATCTTTTTTTACTACCGGAATCACTGTGATGGGTGATGATTGAAATGGATTCAGACGCTGCAATCTTTAAAGGCCTTTATCTCTGAGCAGTGGGGAAGAAATGAAGGAGATGTGAGAATATGCATAATAATCATGATCCTTCCTATCCCCCCCACCCACACTCTCATGGGTGAATAACACGAGACGCACATTACGCGGGAAAGCAAAGTCACACTTGGCGTGGATCGTCTTTTCGTCGTTTCCTTATGGGTTCATTCTCACGGTAACTGAAAACAAAACGAGTGTGAGAATAAATAAGTTCTTCTTGAAGAGTGAGACCATGGAGCACAACTCAGATGGTAATCTTTTTTCTTCTTCATTAAAAGTTTTAAACTTTTAGGGGAGGACATATTTTGGAAAATACACAAAATAAGCAACAATGCAGATGAGGAAAAGAATTGAAGGATGGGATTGTTGAACCGGAACCTGGAAAATAAAGCAAAGGATGATAAATCATTGAGCCATCCCTTATCTATCTAAAATGATGAAAAGAAAAAAGAGATAAAGGAAAAAGGGGGACATTGAATGCCATCTTTACTCATTAGAAGAGAACAGGAAATAAATGAAAGCAGAGGTTTGGGGGTGGGTGGCGGGTTGGGCTGAAGGCTGAGGAACCTCAGTGAGGTTTTCATCCCTTGCTATAAAAAGAACTGAACGGTGCAGAAATATTCTTTGTCTTTTTTTCTTTTTTTTTATCCCCCCACAAAATCATCAAACAATTGACATAGATTTTCTTTTTTTCTCCAGAATAAAATCAAGACATTTTTCTCAGAAATAATTTTGTCATAGTTCTCTCTTCTTTTTTTTTTTCAAGTTCCTTTTAAAAATCTTCCTTAACCGCACACGTGTCAAGCTCCTGTTCTTTCTTTTCAATAGTCTTTGCGAAAATATAGAGTAGAACAGTCTTCCTTCCGTGTCTGTCCAGTGCAGAAGTAAACAAATAAAAGTCTGATCCGACAGAGCACATCGCAGGAGACGGGGGGAGCGGTATGTGTGAGGTCTTTGCCAGAAAATCCTGTATATGTATAGCTTTCCAGAGGTTCAGTATCTCTGTGTGCATCTGTACTGTAACTCGGGAACGAGGACGCGTGTGTGTGTGTGTTCAAGTGAGGCGTGTGTGCACATCTGCGCGTGTTCACACTTCAGTCTGGAAATCTCCTTCGGACGACTCGGGTGTGTTAGCAGAGGAGGAGTCCCAGTTCTTATTGTGCAGCTCCATCCGGTCCCTCTGCTCCCCAGGCACAATGGACAACTCAGGGGTCATGGTCTTGAAGCTGTCCCAAGAGGTCTGGTCCTCCGGGGTTGACTTGTCCTGATGAAGGAAGGGGCGACAACAAAAGGGTCATTAAAGTGGGCTGCAACTGAAGGTGCATCAAGGAAGTATTATCATCATTTTATGCTCAATCATCCACAGTGACGGTTACGCCAAGTTAGCCAACCTCATTGGGATGATTTAAAGGAAGGTTAATTAGCAAATGTATTGTAATTCCACATACAGTAACTTACTTACCAGCTGACTGGAGGCTCGAGAACCTTCAAGAGCTTCAGATTACTCAAAACTATAGACCCTTTCGAGAGCTACGTCACAGAAATGTGACTCCAAGCATTCAAAAGAGAAGACTGGGGTGATGCTACTGCTACTGTAGTCAAATTAAAGTTATGTTGTGGTCTTAGACATAGCTAGCTTGTAGTTAGCTGCCATCCGGCTAGCACGCTGACAAGTAAACATGGTGTGCTAAAAACGTTATTGTGAGACTTGCGCATAGACTTTCTCGCGTGTACAGGCTAGGTTTATCTATAACGTAATAGTGAATAGCTGGCCACTGGATATCTGAAAACTTGCTAATATCATCTACCCAGTCGTTTATGGAAGCTGGGTCAGGCAGACTATTGGCCGTTGGCTAGGACTAATTTATTTAAGTATTGTTCGCGGTCCTTAATCGGCAACGAAACATATTTAGAATTAGTCGGTAGAGGACCGTGGACATACATGCCATTTGCTTACCTGTTGTGGCAATTTCTGACCCCAAACTGCGCACGCATTCTCGCTAGGCCTGTTTGTATACAATGAAAGGGTCTATACTTCTACGCTATTCCTTTTCATACCTGGTATTAACATCTATCCTGACAGATCCAATCAACCAAAAGTACAAAGCGTTAGGAACAACTGTTCACACTTGGTATCAAGTGCATGCATCCTGGATACATCTCCTGAGAACACTAGTGAGCCAGTCTCACATCAGCAGCACATCGTACGCAAATACACATACATGTGTGTCAGTGTTTGTGTGCATCGTTGTGTCTGTGCGTGAGTAGAACGAGAAAAGGAGTTGGGAAGAGCCGAGTGAATCAGAACACTACTCCCGCTGCTGTAACATGAAATAAGAGTTTAACCAATACAAAAGAAAGTAAACCATGTGTTGATCGGTATAAATACTGTGGTGGCTACAACAACGAACGATTATTTGAGTACTTCTTTAGTCTGTAAAATGACAGCGAATGTTGAGAAATGTCTTGCTTTGACAAAACTGTTTTAATGATTTCTTTGTTGTATAAAGCAAAGCAGCCAGACAATATTCACACTTAAGAAGTTTTTGTGAATAACATATTATCCAAATAGTTGATGGTTAATTTAGTAATTGATTAGTAATCATTTACTCAAACAGCCTTTGCAGCTTAACTACGTAAAAATCAATGTAAGGTCACTGAGAAGTGTATTAAAATAACAGGAGATGGCAGAATCCACAACGCGTCGTGAAACCGATTGTATTTAGAGCTGTATGTATGTGATTGTTTTTTGTTTTTTCTACCTCAGATATTTAATGCTGTTACATATATTTAGGGTGCACTCATGTTTTACCCTAAAATAACCTGGTTTAGCTAATTAGACTAAATTGTTGCCATTGCTACACGTCTGATTAATGTGACCGCCAAATTACCGTTGCCATGTTGGACTTGGTTAGCCATTCCCAAATCCCTGCCAATCAATTTGGACAACAGACTATAGTATGAGAATGGATAGAAATGAATGCCAGCACCGTGAAGTAAGACCAATATTGTCATAAATTGCAATGGCTTTGAGTAGTTCAGGCACGGATACAGGTTTGAAGATGGATACGTTTAAATAAGTACGCAACAAACGTGGAATTTGTTTTGTGTCTAACGTTTGACAAGAAAGAAAGTAATCTCTTGGAAGTCAACCTCACACAAACTAAAAAAAGCAGCACCATACCTATACCCACATTCCAAAACACTCCTCCAACTCTCTAATTTTTAAAGTTAGCAGACAAAAGCACGGCACCCTCTGGGCCATGGGTCTGTGACTGCATGTAGTCCACAGATGTGGCTAGCGGGCACGTAAAATACATGTTGGGAGGTTTGGTTGAAAACAGAATTAGAGGCAGGCTTATGCATCAGATAAGGGCCATTATTCAAATCGGAACTTGTTATCTCGCAGGGATGATTTTACAGATACAGGCTGGGGAAAGACACAAGGGATCGCTTGTCTCGACGATTCTTGGTGGAGCAAAACACACAAAGACGAAAAAAAGAGAAAGAGAGAGAGAGAGAGAGACATCACTGCGCCTTTTACTCGTGTGTTTTTGGACTCCGTGGAATGGAATACTTCACAATGGACATTCGGCGAAAAACAATTGCAAATAGAGAGAACTTGTGTGTCTGTTGATCAAACCTAATCACAGAACAATTCACCCGCTTTAGCTTCTAATTCATTTGTTTTTTTCCCCCACAATCCCCCCCTCGCTGACATTGCACCATCACTTCTGTAGTACATGCCATGAATTACTTTTGAGCAATTCACACCCTCAAACGCTGTCCTTTCATCTGGCACTCATCCATCGACATACACACACACACACACACAAACAACTCATTGATCTGCAGTTATGCAGCGCTCTCTTCCCCCCCTTGCAGTGAGATGATCGCTGTCCAAGCGCTAGGGGGCAATATCTGCCTGATTATCGTTCTGCTTGCGTCACAGTCTGACAGTTGGTAAAATGAATACAAAAGGCATAATCTGGGAGCCAATTTGCATGCTAAATGCTGGCGAAGGAACATTTTGTGATGCAGGAGTGTGGGTAATGCTGCAGTTAAGCCCAACTTTATCCCTGGGAGACTAAGCTAACGGTATTGTGCTGCTACTATGAGTCTATCCGTTCCCTTTTGCCATCTCTGCCTGCCTACATTCCCTCTTTGCCCCAAACTCCCACCGTATCCCTCTCTCCCTCTCTCTGTCTCTGCCAGAAACCCCTCTACTTACACTCAACGAGTTCTTTTCACCTCCGGCAGACGAAATGCTCCATCGCTTTTCCCTCTGTGGTGATGAAATGGGAAGAAGAAGACAAGTGGATGCAGGGGGTGATGAGAGATGGAGGGAGACACAGAGAGAGAGAGAGGGAGAGAGAAAAGAAGGAAAAGGGGATCACAGTCACTGACAACTGCCCTGAAACCGGATGTTTCCAACACCTTCTGTAGGTGAAGAGGCAGTTTGTGTTCACACGTCCCACCTGGTCTGTCCCCATGTCTCGTTAACCCTCTCTCCGGCTGAGCTGAGATAACATGTGAACACATTTGCAACATGCACACATGAGCGGTGTGTTCATACACGTTCAAACGTACACGAGCAGGGTCACACACACGTTACTGAGCTATAACATCCTGATCTGTGAAAGCTTACGAGAAGCCTGGAACAGAAGGAAGGGCAGAGTGATGGGAGTGATTCTACAACGCTATGCACCACTATAGAGGCTAGAACTCTGACAAAAAGGAAGGATAGCATGTGGGTGTGAAGTAAGCACAGTTTAAAATGCCATAATAGTGAATCTACCATGTAGTTCTAAAGCCTTCATGCTTTTGAAATAATGTTGAAAGAGGATAATCAAATCAGGTTATTAGCATGTGGAAGAGAACTAATGTGTTGTGTTATTATTGCACTTTTACACACCATACATATAAGTGGACATTTCTAAGTATTTACGTTCTGAACTGCAGGCCGGGCCCACGTTGAGTCCTTATAGTGAGTCCTAACAAGCGCAAATTTGGCTGTTATGGAAAATGGATTTTTTTTTTCCGCCTGCTTTTTCTTGGTTTGAACTTTTGTTCTGTTTCAAACATAAATAAAAAAGTAAGAACATGTTACAAGCAGCAGACAAAAGTGCACGGCATTTACTGCTCGTTTGGTAAAATCTTTAAGGAGAGAAAAGTTTGCGGCGGAACTTTGGCAGATTGCCTTGTGATGTCTTGTGCACAATGTTTTCTCCACCAACGAGCTGCATACAAACAAAACAAATGGAGAACGATCTATGCTTTCCCTTTGTTGCAAATGGCATATTTGCTCCACACAAAAAGGCCAACAGAGTTCGAAGGAGAGACGAGCATTAGCACCCACCTGCAATCATCTGACTCTGTTGCAACACATTCATTCACCATAATCATATTTCTGCTTCATCAGTCTTTAGAGTGATGAAAGTAACTCGCCTCACATTTGCCATTGCCAGCGGTCACAAACCCACTGTATGCCTTTTTTTTTTTTTCATTTCATTCAGAAATAATACCCGAACAATGGCGACCATTTTAACAGCTCACCTACAGTGCTCCTCTGTGGCTGTTTAAGAGGAATTATGGGAGTGTATAACACGTTCCATTATATTTTTTGCAGGAACAGCAGGAGTAAATATAGGTAATGGGGCAGCGAGCACCACAACACCCTTGAATACATGTGTCTGTCCATCACTGGTAAAACTGTGACAGTGGCCAACTTGTATGTTTCGGCCTAATCACTCGTCATTAGAAGTGAGACAAGCAACATCAGAGTCTGCGGGAAGTGGTACAAGCCGCACGACAGACAAAGTGGAAGGAGAAAAGGTGTAAATGGAATAGAGTAGGAAACTACATGAGCATGACACTGCACACAAATGAGTGGAGGAGGCCCACTACCTTCCACTCACAACCCCCATTCCCTCATTTGGACCATGAAAATCACATCTAGATGTGGAGGCGTAATGCGACAGGTGTGTGGGAAATGATCGGGCAGGACGGGTGGATTAACGTTACCTTTGTTTACTTGGATGCCCATGGTTCTGCTGACTGTCTGGCTACGTTCAAACTAAAACATGACAGCAAACATGCAACATGAGGCCCAGTCAGACAGCAATGGACATGGAAAACAGGGGGGGGAGTGGAAAAACAAATCAAAAATTGATTAAATACAGCAGTGAAGCAAAGAAAAGAAACACACTGAATGAGAGTCCCACATGAAACTAACTTAAAATCACATTGAAACATGAAGGACATGAAAGAAACACCAACATATGTATGACTAGACTGGATGAATATCAGAACATGTCCATTTACAGTTGTCAGTGGGCTTAAAGGCTAATTGAGGCACATTTTTAGCACGTTTGATAATCTCATTGATATAATCATAGCATCAGTATAATTTATTAGGGGGGCAGAAAAATAGACCAAGTGGGCATAACAGTGTTTAGCACCATTCACCCCTTAGCTGGGAAGGAATCTGTGTCACAAGTAATAAGGGCCTTCAAAAGAGCCAAATCTGGAGAATGTAGGGCAAATAAATTCCATTAGTGCAACACATTGCAAACAAATGAGCAATCAGACACACAGGCTTGGTTAGCTGCTGTCTGGGCCTGTGCACTGCAGCTCCGCGTAATCCTAGACTGCTGTTCCTATAGTGAAAACAGTTCCAGCTAGCAAGTTTGGCCCCTTTCACCTCCCTTTAATTGGCCCAAGGACACTAAATGAGCTAAATTAGTATTGTGTCTCTTGGTGCATGAAGCCAGTGTTAGGCTTGTTCCGCATGGGCTACCCGTCCCCTCATTAGAAACCACTGATAGAGCCAGTATGTAGAAGCAACACTCCGCCAGCCCTCAGTTTTCATGGGCAATTTATGTGGAAGGATGAAAACAGTTTGATGAGTTTATACTTGGCACAGAGAAGGGGGGCAAGGAAATAATTAAAAACAAGCTAATGAGAGGAATTAATTATTCAATTAATGCCTCAAACGTGCCACTGAGGGCTGAGTTTAGAGGGAGAAATGGGAAGATGAGGGAGACGGCATGAGAGAAAAATGTCAAGCCAGGAGGATGAATAGAGGGTAGAATGAGATACGAAGAGGAAGAAGAGGGGAGGACTTGCTTTATTGCTGGAATGTGTAATTGAAGCCCCTCAGCTTAATGCTAGTAAATTGTCTATCAAGACCTATGGGATTTGCCAGGACAGGGAAATGGCCCTCAGTGAATCAACAAAAATTGGGTCTATGTCGTTCAAAATTATACATCTTCATTTTACACGAGACACATTACCATAGCTAAATTTCCCCTTAGTGGCCTTAAAATACTGTTGGAATGTTAACCGTGGCTGCGTTAAGGGCACCCCAGGTCACGCCTCCCTTTTATGGGGCAAGATAATGGAAAAAAATCCTCCTAGACCACAATATATCTCCATGCTTGAATTGACTTAGATTCCATAGTAGAATTCACAAGCACGCCCCCGGCCATTTAGATAGAATTGCAAACACAGTTTTAATAATCGGAAATTTGCTCGCCGCCTCTGCTCTGATCTAGAGCGAAAATCACAACAAAGAATAGTTGTTTCTTTTGTCTCTCTCTCCGTCCCACTGTGCATCTCCCCACTATCTATCTGGAGAGGGAGGCCAAGCACACTTCATTTAATCAAGAACACAGAAGAGGAGAGCAGACCATACAATGGAAATATATCTCATTTGAGAGCTAAAAAATGCATCAGCCAGGCCATTATGCAGTGCAAACTATTTCCCTCTCTCTCTCACACACACATACAGTTCATCCCACACACAGAGAGGCACAGCACTGCATCAATGGGCACGGCATGCAAATATGTGTTATGACCTTCTGAACCCTGTGGAGAGGATGGAAACCGACAGGCTTGTTCCACAATGACAAAGACGAAGAAGCTAAATATTAGTGGGTACACTAATGCTAAAACATACTGCGTGGCGTATAGGGCATCCACTCTGTGTTGCAGCAACCCCACTGAGTCCATCTGTATCATGTCTCCATTAGGAGAGACACAATGAAAATGGACTCCTTTTCTCTCTGCTGGCCATATGGCCCCTGCCAGAGCAGCCGCTGCACTTAAAACAGAAAAGGGTGCGGATTTGATCTCGTCATTACTGTTAATGTGAAGTGCATATTAAAGCCTGGATATAAAAATGGACGTTTTCGGAGGGCTGTGGTGCCGGAAGTAGCCGCAGTGCGCAGGCCTTATAATAATATAGCGCCTACGAAATATAGCCCTTACGTGATATACTTAGAAGCCACCTCTTCTTCCACTTTTCTGAGACTCTATTGCAGAATGGATGTCTATGGGGAAATGAGACAAGTTCTCACTTGATTTATAATTTCAGTAAACACTTTCCCGATGAGCTAATGGTCCCGAGTGCTTCCTAGATAGGACGTGATGTCAATGTTCTCATTTATAGGAAAATGGACAATAAAGCACAGTAGAGTAAACACTGTGTAACTACTATTGTCCCATGAGAGCCTGGTTGCAAGTGAGTTTTGGCGCCATGTCGGTCAAATTGTGTGTTTTGCAAATGGAAGACTATGTCCATTTTTATTTATAGTCTCAGGTGTATGTACACGGTAAACATTTTATTCAAGGTCAACAACTGCGAAATAATAGCACATAGCACAAAAAATGATCCGACCTTGACCGCTTAAAACGTAACTGCAAACACGCTGCTTGTTGTTTGTGTTTGTGCGTTTGAAATATACACGGGTGTCTGAGAGATGTATGTTTTGCGTTAAAGCCTGCCAGTGACCTTTCTTAGCCACAGTTTACCAGGTAGAGATTTTGCAGAGTAGATTTTAAAGGTCATGCACGCCATTTGTTTTTGACAAATAACTGAGATCGGCAACATCTACATTAATTTGTTTTTTGTGTACGGGACGTGTTCTGCTCGCTTCAGCAGCCAAGCAGAAACAACAGACAAGGTGATTTTCAATATTTAGGTTAATGGGGAGTCTTGAGATTCATCGTCTGCATATCCCCATATTGTCTTTCCAGTCATGTGTCTCTCTCCTTCATTTTTTACTCTGCTTAACACTGAGTCATCACTTGAAAGCTTCTAGCTGTCATGGTAGAGCTATTGCTGTGGTAACTACTCTCTCCACACCAGCCAAGAAAAGGAAAGACAGGAAAAGCATGAAATCAAGTGAGAGTAAAGTATGTGGATTTTATCTGTAATGGCACATATTATGGCCAAGGCCTGTTTAAGCCCACTGCACTGACACAGACAATGATGTGAAATATGTGACAGGAACAAAAAAGTATGGGACACACACTCTGATATTCACTCGTCCCCTCAACACATAGATCCTACCTTTGCACAGAAGTCAAATAGATTGGGTCTCCTCTGACGCCAATAAGCCTTAGTGACATTTCTGAAAGTCTCTCATCAACA
This sequence comes from Solea senegalensis, assembly GCF_019176455.1. NCBI lineage: Eukaryota > Metazoa > Chordata > Actinopteri > Pleuronectiformes > Soleidae > Solea > Solea senegalensis. The sequence continues at coordinate 8,894,706 of NC_058039.1, read as the reverse complement.
AAGTGCATCGTGTTTGGCCCTTTTCAGTGCCAATGAGCTGGTTTATGGGCAGAATATCATGGTTTATGAGGTGATTATAAATTGGTTTGGATGACTCATTGTCTTTATGAACTCATCCATCACTTGGTTAGAGACTTTACATCAGAGGGTTCATCTCAGACACTGAAATGGACACGGTGGATTGAGTGTGCTGCACTAATGAAAAAACAAACGACACAAAAATCCCTCTAGTTTATGTTTTATCATGGAAGATAAATCAGGTCCTACATCAGACCACCTTACAAATCCATCTGTGGTAATCTTGACTTTAGATTTCGGTGTGAATTTGTACAGGCGTTGATGGAGGGAGGGGAATCTGGCATTCACTATGTGAATGCATCTAAGTAAAAGGTTCAAGCTGTGACGCACCAAACTTTTACACCACCACACCATTAGGGGATCGTCTACCATTAACGCTCATCATCACTGGGAAACAAGGCTGACGGGAGGATGAGCAGCTACATGGGGTGCACATATAGTTTGACACGGTTTGCGTTAATGCAATTATACATCATTTTATTCATGAAATAGCATGCTTCAAGTATATTGCATGCTTGCTAGCAGTGACTGTCTGCTGGCTTAGCACCAAATTACTGTTGACACACCTGTCAAGCTTTAATTTCTCACACAGCACAATTTCCAACAGTGACGGACGCACAATAGGACGCTGATTTCAAAGAAACACAGACATAAACATCTTTCTCTTCGTTAGAGGGCAACCACTGATGTAACTATCAACTGTAGTAAGATATTGTTCATGGTAGATAATGGAACACTTTGTACACCTATGTAGATATACAGCATAGGTATATAACTACATAAGTACATAAGTACTGATACTTTCACCTCTCTGTGTGTTGCTGTGTGTCTGGTCCAGGACTTCTGAACAACCCCCGTCATGTTTTTGACCTGTTAATTCTAAGGGCACTTTCACACCAGAGGTGTTTGGTCCATTTTAAATGGACCACAATTAGTTTCCTCAGATACAAATTGTGCTTCGTCTGGGCAGGTGTGACAGCTCATCCGAACTCTGGGGCGGACCAATCGAGTGAACTCTGGACTGCCTGAAAACATGGTTCCCGGTTCGCTTGCAAGTGAACCGAAATGCAAACCCACTACCCAGTGAAGCAAAGACAGGAAGTGAGGATAGCTCGCTGCCTCGCTTGCTGCTCATACAGGGTAAAAACAGAAACCCAAGATGTATTGCTCCATTGTTTTTGTGGTGAACAAGGATGGATTTCCAAACGACAAGCCGGGTTTTCTTCTTCTTCCTCATGCTTTTTTCTTCCTGGTCTTGGGCCCCAAACAAGTAGCCATGACGATGTGCAGGCAGTTTGGTCTGCTAACAAAAGTGCAGCGCGAAAGTGAACCAAACCAAATGAAGGAGCGACATTTTTCAGGATTCCCCTGCCAAATCGAACAAAGTCCACGGACAATCCTGGAGTGAATGCGCCCTAAAATGCACCCTTAAAGTAACGAGCTGTGTGATAGTTGCAGAAAGTACTGCAGAGCACCAAACAGACAGTGTCTCGCTGGCTTTACTTCCAAAGAAAGCTCATTCTTTGGCCAAAAATGCTTCAGAAAAGGAGACAGATAAGACCAGGGCTTAATGGCAGTTCCACGAGGAAGAGCTCTAAAAGTCACAAAATGGTTTCAAAATGACTCTGGGGGCCAGAGGGTCGGAGACTGCAGCTGTCTACATGAACTACGCAAAGCAATACATTTCTTTAAATGTTTTTGTGGTAAAAAAAAAAAACACATAAAGACACCATCCTTTAAAAGTCACTACTGAAAATGCAGGGCATCACTCAGCCGCCTCCACACACACCACCACATCATGTGGAGAAAGCCAAAGCTTGACAGGTTTGTCGTCCGTAGTAACAGTTACTTATCTATGATTGTTCAATCGCTGCTTGTTAGAGGCATTTCACCACCAAATACATTATTGCAGCATGAACACACATGGCTGCTGGACAAACTAGTGGCAAACTATGTGATGCATACCGTGCCATGTAGCAACTTGCAACTTGCTTTAAAATTACTTAAGAGGGGGCTCTACTAACACAAATTTTACGAGGGGTTTTAGTGTGTCTTACGTTGACTTTCTTTGAAAACAAGGGATGTTCGGCGCACGAGCGACGGCTCAGTGTTGTGTCTCGGTGGAGGGGGAGGGGGGACCTGTGTTGGACGAACACCCATTAGAGGGGCCCACATGGTGGTTAGGTTTGAGTTGAAATACTGGTTTAGGCATTTTAAAGGAGAGATACCTGCAAAGGTCAGCAGGGTTGATGAAGTTTTAAGGTGTTATTACTTGAGGTTGATGACTACTCATTAGACAGGTAAGGGGAGATGAGGGTTTTCCTTCAACTAGTATTGTCTGGAGCAGGCCGAGCACCTTCATCATCCAAATGAAGTGAAATGCTCGGCAGTGACTGTCATTAAGTGACTAAGTCCACTGACCATATAAAGTTGAGGGTGTATATCAGCCTCCGCAGCACTTTAGGTGTCCATCCATGAGACGATATCCCAGTGAAATGCAATTATGTTTGCATTAAATTGCGGCACTCATGTGAATATATGTGGAAATCACTGTCAGTGTCTGTCATTTGGCAAAGCAAGGGGCTTATTAATGTTATTATGGAACAATTAAATCATTACTCATGCAGTATTTGAGTTTATGTGCTTCCTACACACAGGCTGCGCAACACGCTGCCTTTGAACACGCACAAAAAAAGAGTGGAACTATAGACATATATTGCCTACAAACACACACAGGCAGTACATTGTTACTCTAACATGCACGCCCACCCGCACAGACACACATGCATACCCCCGCCCTCATCTCCATAATCGCTGTACAGTCAGCATGCCCATGTCTCGGCATGACACTCAAAGTGAGTTGACAACAGCAAAGCTGCGCTCTCTTTCTGCGTCCTGTCAAAGGCCCGACACTGATAGCATTATCCATGTCATTATTCACAGCTAAGTGAACTGACGACTTACTCTAACATAAAGGATTTGGATGAGTTTGCCGCACTTTAATTTCATAACCTAATGCCGTCACTAATCCAGAGGAAATGTGCATTCCAATTTGGCTTTTTTTTCATTTGGGCATAATCTCAAAGCACACCTGAGCTGCCTCTGAGACACATTAGCATGCTGCGGCGCAACAGTTAAGAACCACAGATTTCTGATATATGTATGGCTCACACCTTTGCGAGCAGCCTGCCATTTTTCTCTTCTCCTCCATGCAACGCTTGCTTGGCATTAATGACTGAGGAGTTGGCCGGCACGTCTGAAAATCTTGATCAAGACACTGAGCTAATAAGCAGCAAAGCAAGACCAGTCTGGTTCATTAAAATGGCAGCATGTTGTGTGTGTGTATGTGTGTGTACATACAGTATGTGTGTGGCTCTATAGAAAAGGGAATATGAGAGATGCCAGACTGGCTTCTGCTCCTCTTCTGGTGGTGTAAATTAGTCGCGAACCAGCATGCCACTGATGCCAGTATACCTATCAAGGCTGACTAACTCATCATGGCTTCATGCACTGAAGCTTTGCAGAAGAGGGTGTGCGTGTTCAAATTTTAATGAAACTGGCCCTCTGAAGGTCAGCGTGGAGCAGACAGGGACTCTTTCGTCTGCTGCTAATGGTGTATTAATGATTCAAAGATGCCTGTGCGTCTCATGCCCACAGGTGCCCACCCAAGCGCCCCCACTGACAGGCACGCCTACTAAATACACCCACTCAGACACACACATGTGTACATGGAAACAGTCACATTCACTGACACACAGTATTAACCAGTTTGATAATCAAGGTTAAAACACTTGTGTGGGTGTCGACAAGGTGATCATTGTGAGTTATTAGTTTCGTAGGCCTTACGTTGCACAATTCGTGATTTCATCGACTGATTATGATCGATGGATACCTTAGCTTAAATTAAAAGTGATCGCCTATATTTATTATTAGTAGTATTTAAAGGAATATTTCACTGATTTGCATTTAGCTTTGTATTACTAGAATAGTAGTTGAGAAATATCTTCATCCTTTTCTTTGTTACGTGCCCACCAGTGACACCTGGTCCTGTTAGCATAACTGTTAGCAAAGATGGCGGACACTGTTTACATTCTGGGAATTAAGTCCCGTCCAGTCCCCCTACGAGTGGGTCTAAAAAGTGCGGAATTAGCGTTGCTCAGACCAAGTGTCACTGGTGGGCACGTAACAAAAAAAAGAATGAAGAATTTCTCGGGTTGGGAAGCACAATTTTTCCTTTAATAGTGCACATTTGTACTCAGGATTTGCAGCAAGTGGAAATAAAATATGCCCTGTGAATTTCTGAGGGAGCTATTTAGTTGAAAATGCACAATAATGAATACAACATGCTTCAAAAGTACCTCATGTTTGTAAATGACTCAGAGGAAAATTCAACGTTGCAATAGTGCTGATGACATTCAGACAGTGATGACAGTATTTTGTGTAGTGCGGAACTCATTTTCAGTGATCTCAGTGTCATAACTTTAGTGGTAACAGGGTGGGGGTTTTTTGTGAGTGTGAAGGGGGGTGGAGGTGCATGGGTACAGCAGGTACCCATACCGTTTTTGGGCAATGGTCTTACCTTGAATGAGGACATGGCTGCGTCCCTGCTATACCTGTCTATGGTGTGGAACTTGGACGAGTGGTTGAGCTCATGGTACAGCTCAGAATGTCTTTTGCGAGTGTGCATCACTTTCTGGAAGGGAAGAAAGGAAGGGACAACAGAAATGAACCAAACAGAAACAAAAAAAATGCAGAAGGGAAAGAAGGGGCCAATATATGGGCAGGCGGGGGGTGGGAGGGGGATGGGTAAAGGGCTGCGGGACTATAGTGATGCCAGCCATGAAAGGGAGTAAGGAGAGGGGCGCCGACAGATCGATTGATAGCTCATGCTTGTACATCACCAACTTTGTCAGTTTTAAGGCAAGTGGGAGTGCTGCGGAAGAGTCCTTTAAGTGAAATTTTGGTGAAAATGACAGACAGAAATTACAGTATTACAGACGGGCGTCTGCTAGCTGGTGGTCCTGTTAAGTCTGGATTTTATCTAACTCATTAAACGTGTAACAGATGGACTGGAATTTAGTTCTGGAACCAACTGAAATGACATTTGGCCAAAACTGCCCTCCCTGCGCTCGGATAATGTCCGTCTAGATGGCAGCTACATTCCAGATCTTTTCTTTTTTTTCTTTTGACAGCAAACTGCATTTGTCAGTGCCACTGCTGTTGTCTCTCCGTGCTAATAGGCAGTGCTGGAGCTGCTCGACAGTAAGCTAATCGTCAAAGCAGATTGCAAGGCTGAAAGTGACACAGGGGCAAGATTCCAGCACCCACACCTGCACACTTACTGAGCAGGAGTGCTCTAAGCACAAGCTCCAGTGTCTTCAGAGTGGACATTCTCATCTTGGCTCAGCTAAGAAGGTGCTACTTGTTCCTTACTATGCTTTTAGTCTTTCCTTTTTTTTTTGATCACCGGTATGACCTTGTCTTAAGTCTTCAAACCTACAAATGACAGACTGCATAAAGTTTAAGGGACACTCAGTGACACAAAGGCAAATGGTGGCATCAGGGTTATCTAAGCTTGGGTTAGAGAGTAGTATTTAAAGTAGAAAGAAAAACATTACTGACACTAGAAGACTATTTCAGATTAAAGTCTATTTTAGGTTAATTTCTAAGGGACGAGGCAAGCAAATTCAATTCAAAAAACATGGTGGCTAATGCTTTTACCTTCCATTTAATTATGGAAGTGTACTCTTTTTTTTTTCTCCACTTATTTCACTGATTCAATCTCTTTCTCAGATGTCAGCAGCTAATTGACGAGAAAAGAGTTGCTTTCCTTGCTCATGCAGTGGCCACTTGCGACTCCCAGTAAAGTTGCCACATCACCAAAATGAAAAGCGATGGTCACGGTTAGTCGTTCGTCACCACTCATACCCTCTGTATGCACGTGTATACAGTGTGTGCATGGTGGGAGGTGAATGTCCAGTCTTTACAATGCATTAAATGTCACTGAAATCGCAAAAAAAAAGAAGAAGGAAAATTTGCGGTACAATTATTTTACTCTTATTTGTACTTTGATGGAGACTGGAGATTCCCAGGACACCCAGCTCGTTCTGACAGAAAAAAAAACATACTCGCACACTGCCAACCCAAATAACTCCAACAGTTTCAACCAGCCAATTAACTCAGACCACATACACGTCTATCGAGAACTACATTACTTTGACTCATTCAGACACAGAAAGCTCTCTCCTTTGCTGTTTCTTCAACCAGGACCCTGACAATAATATAGAAACATAATTTGGTTTAATCGAGATGTTTTTGTCTCCATGACTATGAGATTGATTGACACAAGCGTTCACTCAGCGATGCAGACGATAGATCGATAGATAGATAGATAGATAGAGGGTCGTTTTAAGGCCAATGTTGGAGAAACAGCACACTGCGTGAAGAAGGTCTGACACAGTTCACTGTTCTAAGAGCGGGGGGAGACACAGATGCGAAGGGGGAGGGGGTTTAGCGATGATTTTTGCTCCTCTATGTGTTACTCAAGTCCTGGCAGAAGCACAAGAAAGCAGAGGCAGGCTGATGACAGGGTGTGAGGTAACAGATCTTACCTCAAAGTCCAGCTCAGAGTACCGTACTCTTTTCCTCTGGAAGAGGATGGGGGCAGGGGAGAGAAGGGAAAGCATCAATGACCACCCCTTGACCACTATTGAACTTAAGATTGTCTCTATTTCAGTCGCTCTGTGGAGCCATTGTTCAAGAACAAGAAAACTGCTAATATGCACTGGATGCCAAACATGATACGGATACACTTGCAGCTGTCAAAGCAAATTGCACATTATTCCCTACGTTTTTTTTTTGTAATAAGATTAGTGAAGTGGAATAACTTGATTGAAGATTGAAATAATAATTTCTCGGCTCACATAGTCTCAAAGATAATCATTACGACCTCAGCATAAATCACCCTCGGCTATCTTTTGAGAATTTGTCGGGAAATTTGTTGGGAAATTTGTTGGGACATTGTTCTTATTAAAAGAGCCGCGTCAAAGGCATGAGGAATGTTTTCCATCTTCTAATCTCATTTGGATCCCATCTCCCTTCTTATGTGCCTCCATAGTGAATGGCACACGAGCCGCCAATTTAAAAGCTGCAGACATTTCCACTTCATCTGGCCCTGACACTGCAGTGAATTACATCCCATTTCTGTCTTCCTTTCTGGCTTTCGCTGTCTGCCAGATTTGCATTTGGCAGAGAGAAGGGCTGCTCCCCACAGTTAGTTAAAAGCTGTATGCATTCTCTGAAAGGCCACAGTTTGCTGATCTGACACTACAGCGGCCAGGCTTTTTAAAAGGCAAAGGCATGCAAACAGACAGAGAGGTGCGTTTCTCTCCGAGGCGTCCTCTCCACCGAGGGAATTCACCTACGACTGCCTTAAAAACAACGCAACTAGCGCTCCCTCCCGGAGAGAAATCCTTACCTGAAACAGAGAGATTCCGTGATTCCCTTTGCGTTGTGTTATGGAAGACATGCAACATGCATATACATAATAAAGTATATTGCATGTTTGGTGGGGGACACACATAAAACAGTCATTAACCCACTCATACACAATTCATAGAGAATGCCTTGTTCTGCCAAGAATGATCCTTGTTAATACAGCGGCATGACGGTTCTAAAAAGAACACTCAGCAACGCACGCACAAGTTCTTCTTAGTTATTTCGCTTCTTAGTTAAAATTGTATAATAACCTTAAAGCCAGCTCCCTACTAATTGATGAGTGGTCAATATATCCCGAGAACCTGCCTTTTTCGAGCTTTGACTGAGTACGTTTGAATTCAAATTCCTAGGCGTGTGACTCAAAATCGACAGCATCAACTGTGGGTAAATTAGCGTCGGCGTGTTTGAACCCGGGGAGTAAAACACAGCTGTGATTTAATCTCGAGAGGCATGCGCCGATATCCATCTCCAAAAATCTGGCATATTCAAACGCGGGCGAAATTACAGCGGTAAATTACATTCCACAGGTTTCTCTGCAGAGGTTTCTTTAGTATTCATGAGTGCACTCGTGGCTCTTCTGACAGTGATTTTTTTATGAGTTCTAATGACTCGTCCTTAACGTCCTCAGCTCTAAATTAAGCATCTGCACTTTTCAGTGAAAGTATCCTCTCCATCTCTTTAATCAACCTTGTGAGTCAGCAAGATGCCACTGGGGGAAGATCTACTGTGTGTGTGTGTGTGTGTGTAAAATTAAGGTGGACTGACATTCAACAGGAGTATTTCCTCTGATCCCCCTCTCTCAGTCCATCTGCTCTGCCACCTTGTACGGTTAGGAGGGTCTCTCACTCTCTCTCTCACTGGATTGGCTTCCATTCATATGCACAGCCTAAACAAAGTGCTATCACTAACCTTAACTATAACCAGTTCACATCTAAACCTAACCTTAACCTAACCACAATTCAAATAGCTCTAAACTTAACCAGTTCCGGAGAAATGAGAAATAATCCTGCCTTATTGGCACCAGATTTCTCCATGGCGACTAAAGGTTCTATCAAGTCCAGTGTTCATGCGCACGTGCACACACGCACACACGCACACACTCTAACACACACACACACTCTAAACTGAGAAGCTGTCCATCAGTACGAGACTAACTCTTTATGACACCTTCAGTCTCAGTCAACAACAGCAAAAAAATACTCATCTTAAAACATTGTAAAGGACATCTACACTGTAGCATGCTCAGCATATGGTGAAAACTGTATACTGTGTGTGATTCGATGACTCGTGCTTATGCAGTGACATGGATGTCAGCCACTGACTACGCTGTTTTAGAGACACCGCTATGTGACGCAAGTTATTCCATTGTCTTTTTCTCAAGGTCAAAAGAGAGTTTTTTTTTTTTTTATAAATGTGCGTTTGCGACAAATGAACTTGGTTTTATTCAGAATATTTCTGTAGTGTTCTTCTATTCATCAGTCCGACCCTGCATCTACTACAACACCACTACACCCAGCACCTAAACCCATAAGGTTGTGTGAAAAGTGGACGAAGCGTCAGTGACGTTGGGAACTTTTTCTTCCCTCAGCCCTCAACCTCTCACCCACCTCCAGGGATCCTGCTGAGAGGCTGGTGTTGGTGTTGGTGCTGCCCAGGTTACGCGGCAGGGTCCTGGTTTTCTCCGCTGTACTTCCCCCCGTCAGAATCTGTCTGACTGATGGCCTCTGACTCGGCTTCACCTGCAGTGAATGCCCGTGGTTGTGCATGTGTCCGCTGTGGGAGTGTACAAAACCACCCTGAGGCATAATGTGGCCATGCCCATGGGGCATGGTTTTGACAGTACCGTATGAGCGGTTGAGGTTCATGGCAATGTTAATGTTGCCCACACCGGACGGCACAAAGTCCACTGGGTAGGCCTCGCTCTCAGCCGGGTGGAGGGTCATAGGGGAGGGAGGCGGTGGGAAGGGAGGATCTTCAACTGTGATGTTGAGAGGCTTGTCCTCACACCCTAGGCCCAGGCCTCCTTGGGAGGTGGGTGCTGGGGGCTTGAGACTGACTGTCCTGCGAGGTAAGACCATGTAGTCTCCCTCTCCTCCTCCACTGCCTCCACTCCCAGCACTTCCGTCCTGGGAATTGTTGGAGGAAGCAGGGGGGCGTGCCCAGCCCAGGCTGCTCTCCGTGCACAGATAGATTGGAGCACCACTGCGCTGCTGCCCCTGCTGTCTCTGCTGATCCACATTCACCTCCTTCTTTAGAGGCGTCTCACTCAGCTCATTGAGGCCTCCTAGTGGCGGCACCTTTGGGGAAAACAAAAAAAAACCAAAACAGTGGAAAAGTGACAATAAAATCATCACTGATCTTGCATTTCCCCCCCTCGGAGCTCTATAATGACTCTACCATTTCTCAGCCAGTATAAACGTCAGTTGTGTACCTGTACAATGAGATTAGGAGGGGGAATATTCCCGGGGAGGGAGCTGAAATTTACTCCAACTCCCCCCTCCTGATGAGCTGCCAGCTTGGGATCGTCCTCATCGTCCAGCGAGATGCGGGAAAGGGTCCCGGTGATGGTGGCCGGGTTACAAGTGTTGACTTCCTTGAAAATGACTGGAGGAAGATACACGTGGAGAGAAGGGAAGCCACAGAGGCAGGGAGAGGAAACAGGGAAGCGGCAGGTGTCGTGGTGGTTGGTGAGAAGGGAACGAGTAAACAGAGGCGAAAGATGGGGCAGAATGAATAAAGTGAAAGGAATGATTATCAAAAATGGTGATGAATTTATACAATAAATGCCGAACAGCAGGCAGGTGACAAAGCAGCATCAGCGAAACACACATGTGGCAGGAATTATTCCAATATTAAAGACTGTTAATGGAGCTGTGAGACCACATGGAAAGTTTTTTGGGCTTATATGGCTCAGTGTAACTAATATGAGTTTTGTCTCTGACACTGTGACCTTAAGTCGATGCCCCATCTTGAAGATTTGCTGGTGAGCCAGGATTTTTATTAGCCGGGAAAAAAAAGAAAGAGCCTCACACTGCAAACTGCTGTGCGACTCAAATGAAATGGAGCCAAATTCCCCTCGCTGCCGACCGAGTACTGTCCCATATCTCGCTCACCAGCTTATTACTCACATATCAGTGAGAGTCTGTGTTTATGTGCTACAATGTGTGTGTGCATTTCTGAGTTTATTTATTTATACAGAAAATACTTACATGTTCAGAATGATAATAATAATACTAATAACAACAATAATAAAAAAGATTGCTTGAAAAGCTACTGAAAATGACACAGTTTGACATGCTAATGAGACACAATGCTTGATCACAACTATTATCTATTATCTGTTATCACAATCACACACGCACACTGAACCATCTGGGTATTCATGCTCGATATCATGCTGTTTCTGTCACCAGACGGGGAATCATTATTTACACCACACTCCATAAATCCAATTCTAGACCAAGCCTGGGATACACAGACTGTTCTCCTGTAGACTGAGTGGATGCTGTCATACGTCATGCTACACATTCAGATCAGAGACTGAAGCTAGATGTCTGCGTCCCTTCTGTGTTGGGGACGTGAAAGGACAGGACAGAGCGGTGTAGTTCTCATCTGCATCCAACAGTTGAGGGCCATAAAATCCCCTATAGACCAATCCGACAGTTGTTTTATGCAGTGGGTTTGAGTTTGAAGTCAAGAACTGGTTCTTGAGTTCCAGCAACAACCCGGATTCATCTATAGGGACTACTAAAAAGGCTTAGGAAACGACCAGGCAGTGTGATGTAGGTCATTTAGGTGCTCAACTTACATGGGTGTCCTCTCTCTGCAAGGGTGGAGCGGGGGGGAAGTGATGGTGTGTTAATACCTTAAAGCACAACATAAACTATTTTCTGTTCACATTTTAACAACACCTTTCATCGACAGCCAGCGATTCAGGTTTGGACACACTGAGGAGTGTTATTATCATGCACAATTAAACACAGCCTCGTCGGAACATATGCTCGCTGAACGAACACTTACTGGGCAGCGTCGGTGTGATTGATAAGGCATAATAATTTGCGCACAACTGTACCGAGATGTCATTGCGTCGGCATGCACGGCAGTAAAATAAAGAGTGGAACAACCTTCCCGTTGCATAATCTGCAATGCTAACCCTGTGCTGGACAAATTAAGTTAAAACAAAGAAAGAAAGAAAGAAAAGGAAGACAAATGGGAGAGAGGGGGGAAAGAGAAATCAAGTGGAAGGGATTGCTCACCTGTTTGACATGCCAAGTCCACATCCTTCTCAAAATCCGTCTGGGGGAAGGGAGGCGGGACAGGAAGAGAGGAAATACAATGTGTTAAATACATTATATTAGCATGGCAGTAGCAGCAGTATTGGATCAGGCAGCCAGATGAATGACTGGATCTCAAATGGTTATGCTGTATTCAATGACTCTGATGCTCTAATGTGACTACAAAAGAGGACTGGGATCTGTTGCCATGGTGACAGTCAATTAGAAATGCCAACTATGCATGAGAACAAAACAATATGTCTCTTTTTTTCTTTTCTTTTTAGTCACACCAGTTAACACATCTTTCTAGCTGCAAGAACAGAGGATAAAGAGTAAACTGTATACATGAGGGCAAAGAAGCTCCGATGTGCATGACTTCATAGCAGCAGATCCACAGATACACACTTTGAGATCTACACAATATCCAAGCTACTATAAACTTTGCTATTCACAGATAATATAGCAATACTTTTCAACGTATTCACACCACAAACATTCACACAACACCGATTTTATGTAGATTATGAGCAAGTGCACAAACAAACACGTTTATTTTATAATTTGATCTAGGTTTTACTTCACAAATGCAGCGTGGCAGCATCTTAAACGGCCACCGCGCAAGACTTTTCCAAAGTTTAGTGAAAGTGAAGCTCATTGCTATTCAGTCGCGGTCCTCCCTCTTCTCACCACAGAGCTTCCTCCTGGTCCTCGGTGGGATTCACTTACAAAAGCCTTTGTTTGGATAATAAACTACAGATTTTAGACAGTTTGGGCACACCACAGTGGCAGTGGGAAGAGAAAGGGGGAAATGAAGAACTGAGAGAGAGAGAGAGAGAAGGACAGAATATGTAAAGGTCTCAGAGCAGTGGAGGAGCTCTTAGTATACGCAAATCACTGGGAGCACCGTAAACGGGTCTAAATGAATGAATGAGGATATGAAAGAAATCTCTCTCTCTCTCTCCATTCCAAATTGAACTAAACAAATCCATCACGCGCTCCATGAACGAGTTCACAAATTATGCGTAGTGAGACATCAACGACAAGAACAGTTTGATTAAAAAAAGGGGGAACGCGGTCCGGTGTAATATGCAGCACTTTTTTGTCTTACCTTGCAGCATTTCGAGCAGCGGCGTCTATCTACACACACTGTAATTACACTTACATTTAAAGGTGCAATGTGTAAACAAAGGCAACACAGAACTCGATACAATATTGTCTGTTTTGGTTCAGGTGGTTTTCAAAAATGAGTTTTTGTACAGGATACGCAGACAAGATATACTGTAGCGTGATCATTAGTTACAGATATGACAGTGGCATTGATCCTCTATTGTGTCTCTCAGAATTCAGGTGTCAGGATATTGTTTTACAGAGTGCACCTTTTTCCTAACACACGACTAACCATGAATGACTAATGTCGGGGTTTTTTGTGGGTGACATACTGGTTGGTTGCTGATGTGGTTGTGGTTGTGGTTATGAGCATGGCTGTGGGTATTGTTCAGGAGTGCGTGGGTGACAGCGTGGCTGTGGTCTAGCCCGGCGTTGTGGTTGCTGTGGGGCAGACTGAGGTAACAGCCTGGCTGGCATGCCAGCTGGCACGGCGGGGGGAGAGGCAGAGGGTGGCACGCCGAGCTGCACAGGGTTGTGCCGTAATGTGGAGAACCACACTGTCGCCCACAGTAGCTCACGCTTGGACATTTCTGATGGTTTAAAAGAAACGAATGGAAGACATGGAGTTGGAATGGGAGGGACGACACGAGAGCAGTGCTGTAGAGGGGGAGCGCGGAGATCATACGGGAGATTAATGGTGATGACGATGCGTCCTGAAGGCAACCTCTGAATTATCTATCACAATGAATGTTCTCCAGAGAATTGTGCATAATGTGCTCGTCTTCGTCGAAGCAACGCCACATTTCAACCAAAAACCTGGAGCAAACAAGGTTTTACGAACTGTTCTCCGAGTACAATAGTCGTCATGGCGACTAGCCAACACTGAGAGCCGTGCGATAATGATACATTTAAGTGAAAATTGAATCGAATCCGATCCAACGCAGCGCTCCTCTCGGTTATGAGAGCGGAGACAGGAATGTGTCATAATGAGGTCCCCGTGCAGAATGATGGCTCCAAAGTTTAATCTTGAAAACCTCGGAGGGGCTTTCAGAAAGCCATAATCGTTACAGCAAACAGGTCTGAGGGAGAAATAAAAGGAGGGCTGTGTGAGAGTCGCTCACGCTCTCGGAGTCGCGGTGTGACTGCGCCGACACTGCCAGGGCAGTTCAAGTCTGTGTGATTTATCAAACTCTTAACCACATTTGGAACATGTACAATAACCTTAGAGGACTGCTATGCTCTTCCAATAAAGACAAAGGACTTCAAAAGTAAATCTGAAAGTGGAAGTTGTTTGTTTCTGGTCATGCATAAAGTCCACGGGGTCAGTGTTGACCGTCAGCACGATGCTTTTTCAGAAATATCAGTTGACAACTTTTTATGACGTTGTGTCACTTAAGGAAGTCAGTCTCCAAGCTACATTTTCTATGGGAAATGCAGTCAAAACATGTTTTGGAAAGAAAAAGATACAACATTAGAAAAACAATAGTGAATATGTGTTATGGATGGCAATAGCAGAAGAGAAAAGAAAGCAACCATGCATGTTTCAAAGCAAGTTGTACCCATGGAACTCTCCCACCTGGGCAATGTTAGTCTGAGACGAACACAATGTGGGATGAAATGGAATACTATTCACCATGATCTGCACCTGTCCATTCTTGCAGGAGTCTGGCGAGTTTTCGCTGTCGTCTTTACACCCCCCCATCCGACAGCGCACTGCGTCCTGCACCTGAAGTAACGAGAGTGAGGAGGAATTCAAAGAAAAAGAACGTACAAGGACACAGGAGGTAAATGCCGGATTTTATATGTTCTTCTTATATTCCATTTCTATCTGTGCCGTTACGGATGCTCAGCGAACAGAGACAATGTGTGAAAATTGCAGTGGCTGGATCGCCGCAGTCTTCACAAATCAGCTCAGCTCAAATAGAGCTCAGCCCTTTCTTTGCTTACATAACCGTCAGTAAAAGCGATATAAAGTAGAGAACACACAGCGGCATTTCAAAGTGTCCCGTTTGAGCTTTGTGAGATCAGTGGCACATGGTCCCAATTAAAAGCAACAGCACAGCATATAGACGTTCTGACCTCGAAGCCTTTTCAGCTTCATATAGTCTTTCTTAATCTTCCTCCATGTCAAAAAGGACTGGCGACTGAGATTCTCCCCCCCCGTCCCCCGCCCCTATCACGCTCTGTATTACAGATACACTGGTTACTTGCAACATCATTTCTCAATGCTGCTTCTGTCAAATCCCATAACAATCACACACGGCGTGGAAGGAGCGCTCGTGTAAGGAGAGCGGCTGACAGCGTTTTCCCTTCCACTGTGATGGTTGTGTGTTACAAATGAGCGGAGTGGAGAATCATCCGTGTCTGATTAATACTGCATGGGCTGGCGTATCGCTTCCATTGTTTCCTTTTACACATTTTCCTTTCCTTTATGTCTACACTCATATTCATTGGCATTTGTTCCTCATTTACCATGAGTTTACGTGTGTGTGTATTGGCACTCAATACAGCTCGCTCTGACTTCAAAGTGAGGAGACTCTCCACCTTCCTCTCGATTTCCTCCTCCCCTACGATCATCCCCTACTTCTCTCTTGAATCACGTACCTTTTTCCCACAGATCTCTGCATGTTATTACTCTTCCCTTTCCACATGCCTCACTTAAGTCTCTCCCTCACACACACTCTTCCCCCCCTCTCTCTCACAATATGCCTCTGCTTTTCACATCTCCCCGTTGTTTTTCCCTCTCCCTCCTGCTGCCTCCTAATCACAACAACTCTGACGTCACACCTGTTCCTTCACTCAACTCGCCTCGACTGATCTCAGCGGGCTGGCTGTGCCACCGCAGTCCTTTCATACTCCGCTGCACCTTACATGCTGTTGGAGCCACAGAGGAGCTCGACATCCTTGCTTGCCGGGATGTTTAGTGTACTTCATGTAGTACCACACTTTCTTTCTCTTAGTTTTGCACTGTAATGCTTCCCCCTCCCTCCTTCCTTCCACCTCTCTCTCACCAACGTTGTTCTGCAGCGACATAGGATTTACGCTCAGTAAAGTCTCTCGCTGGGGATTTTCATACATTTGCAATAAATAATTCCTGGATTTACTGTACCCTGATCCCCGCTGCTTTTGTGTTATTGATTTAATGCAGCTAAGCATTCCCGGCCCTTTAAAAATTCACTTACACAGTGCAGTGCATTCAATATCATAATGATCTCTTGGATGTAGGCACAGCAGTGCCAAGTGTACATGTATCAGCAGCCGAAGACACATTTACAGTTACGGAAAACTGATGTCACTGTAAATCCATTGATGTAGCTGGTGTAAACCTAGTGTGTGTGTGTGTGTCGGCGTGTGTGTAAATGTGTGTCTCGGGGACATTAATATATGTGTGCAGTGCTGTATGTGCATAATGAGTTCAAATTTCAGCACTCCTAAGGGTGCGGCAAAGTCTGTGGCAAACAGACACTTGGGGGGTATTAGTTGGGGGACTTATCATCTTATTCCATCCAGCATCTTTGTAAGCTCCTTAAAGCAGCCTTGGATGAGACGGACAATGGCACACTATCATACTGTATTATGACGAAGAAGCGACCGCGACGCAGGACACGAATTCCAGGGCTAATCCGTCTAGAGTCTGATCCGCTTGTGATCTGCCGCGACTTCAGAAATGATCTGCGACCTAAACGTGACATTTTCTGAACACCTGTCAACACCTGAGTGAGTGAGTGAGTGAGTGCTCTTGAGGTCAGAATTACACATGTATGATTTCAGCTCTGTCTGCTTAACAGAGGGCCAGACGCTGGACTCACCTCTCGGCGCATCGCACAGTGGACGGTGATGATGACGCAGCCTTGAACGGAGTCAAAGACGGCAAACAGGACCTGAAGAGACAAAGGACATCTATTACTGCGCGTCTGTTTCAACGACGAGAACGCTTCACAAACAACGGCGCTCCCATACACACGTCATACATCATGTCAAGGTGAAAGTCAAAAAAGAGAAAAGCAGCTTTAATGATGCAATGCTAACTTTTCTGAATATTAAAATTGACCAAAAAAAAAAAGGATGCCAAATAAGTAAAATTCATTTCAAATGTTTATATGGGAAAGCTGACAACCAAATATTGAATTTATATTTAAGTACATCTGATTGTAGCTGTTCTCTCCAGAAGGTGCAACTGGCAACCTAAAATTACCATCACTATTTTTTAGTGGTGATTTTTTTTTTTAATTTTAATCCTGAATCATAAACAAAATAAACAAGTGAATGCACGTCAAATACACACAGCGATGCTTTATTATGCATCACTGGTACATTAATGAGCATCCATAAATGCCAACTCCCCAGAAACCTCGGAGTGCCACCACTATGCTTCTGTCTATATGACTATGTGACTTAATGCAGCTTTTTTTCATGACGGATCACAGAGGTGCGCGTGGGAGACGTCTCACCTGGAAGAGCGTGGAGCGCCGGTCGGTTATGGCCAGCACGGCTGACATCCAGGTTAATGCTAACAGAGGGAGAACCACACAAGAGCTCCAAAGAGAGGCCCTGTCAGAGAAAAAGAAGGAGACAGCGAGAAGGACGGGGAGAGGAGAGGAAAGAAGGGACAAGGGGTTCAGTCTTAAACCAGGCTAGCTATGGTAAGAGTCTCTCTCTCTCTCTCTCTCTCTCTCTTACACGCACACACACACTAGTCACTGGTTGGCAGTTGGCTGATTGTCACACTCAGGTTTCAGACTTAATATTCTAACTGAGAAGTGGAGGGTGATGTGTAATCATGTAGATCATTACGAGACTGACAATTGCTCACAATTACATGGTTGATGCACAGTAAGTGTCATGCTGGCGAACTGAGAGATGACAGGACATTGACAAGTACTGACATGGGGGGGGGGGCTTCTGAGGAGTTTTTGTGTGTGTGTGCATCTGTGTCAGTGACACTAAAGAGTCAGACACCAATTTAAAATGTTCATGCTGTTTGAGCACATATTCATAGGTCTTATAACTGGCAGCGTGGTAGAGGGACAGATCTGTGTGGCTACGCAGCTCAGGTGCACGGCCAAGTGATAATAAAGAAAACCATAGCGCCGAAGCTGTGCTGGTCCTACTGCCTATACATTATGGGAGCACAGTAACACGAGGAATCCAATATGACATGTGAATAGTACACATGATGAGCTTTTAATTTGGAGGAAAATCAATCACATAATTGTTGTGTTTTTCCACATTCTTTTTTTTAACGGAGGTGAGCGCGTTCGGGAAACAGACAGACAAACAGTTCCTTAGCTTTTTAAATGAGTGTACTGTAAGGATAATTACATAATACCTATTTAGTAATTGCCAGGCAGATCCGAGATTACCGGTGATTATATGAAGCACGAATAACGGCCCCGTGTTTTCAGAAGAGACGACATCACAGATAACAAAATATGAGCTTGTTCTACTCTGTTTGTCTGCTTTTCCAAAATAAACAATAGACCATAATGAAAGATCGGCACGAGGGCAGAGTTACGCGGGCGCACAAGAACGCCTGCAGGGCTGAAATTGTGGGATTGTCTTTAATTTTCCTACTTAATACCCCGCAAACATTCCACATAAGGCACTACATGTTGAAGTGGAGGATTTTTTTATTTTTTCCAGAAATTATATGGCCACTAAATATTTTTAGAAAAATGTGGCATCTAACCACAGCCATGCATAATACAGCAAAAATCCTAAGAAAAAGAAAGCTCATAGCAGAAAGACTTATGTTATATATGTATGTTTCCACAGAATACACACTTTTAACTAGCATTGGAAGGTGTTTTATATGTTTATATTACTCCACTGTATTTACATGAACTGGAAATGTAGATACTTAACTGTGTATGTTTGTGTGCATCACACAAAGCAAAGCTTTCCTGGGAATTATGCTGCCCGGCTATGTTAAGCCTCTTCACTACCACACTATACAAACATGGTAAAACAAACTGTAAAGAAGATTTGCAAATACAGTTCGACTTGGGTCAGGTTTGCTCTGTACGACCCGAGCAGAATCCACTTTGGATCTAACTTGCTCTCATTAAATGGTGGCAGCTTCAAGTGCAGGCATTTTTTTTTTTTTTGTTTTCTTTTTATCCAAGCAAGTCTGAATGTCATGCCGCATTGTTACAGACAGCCAGAGATTACACAGATGAAGTGGGAGAGAGAAGATGGAAGCAGATGGAGAGAGGATAATGGAGAGTATTACACAGAGATACGGGAACGGAGATGGCGGGAGATGGGGAGAGAGTGATGGAGAGTCAGCGATGGACAGAGAGGAGAAGGGAGATAGAAAAATGAAGATGGACTAACATGGCGCTGCTGGCAGTCGAGCTGGACATAGCTGTGCTCGAGATCACGCCACACTTGGAGCATTTCAGGAGCAGTCGACTACGCGCATCCGCTGGGATACTTTTGGATATGTGCGCACACACACGCACGCACGCACACACACACACACAAATACATATACAAAACCATGTGGGGAGGAGAGGGAGGAAGTGGAAACACAAGTTCCCGTCGTGACAACAGGTGGATGGGAAAGGTGTCAGGAGTTACAGAAGAACCAAGATTAAAAAACAAACAAAAGAAGAGTGGAAAAATAAACAAGAGAAAATGTGGACAACAAAGAGAGGGAGTGGGAAAAGAAAAAAGGGGGGGGAGAGCGGGGAGGGAGAAAAAGAAAGACAGGCAAATTAAAAACCAGATCATAAAAAGGTAGCAGCAATGAAAAACAGTCGGAATACAAAGGCTGATTCAGAGCAAGTTGAGAGCACATGGAGACGGGACATTTCAATGTTATACGGCAGAGTCATGTGGATTAAAAGATTACAGTGACACAGACAGGAAATACAGCCGGAATCTTATTGCACCACCTCAGTATGCACATGTGTGTGTGTGAGTGAGTGAGAGTGAGAGAGAGAGTTGCTTATCTACACATGTGAGTGCACAATGAAGCTTTGGTTATGTACTCACTATTGACTACTCAGGACATAAAAAGTGTGTGTGTGTGTATGTACTGTAGGCCTATATTGTAGGGGAGAATTATGGGGCCATACAACGGCTACATTAGTGTGTTATCACAGCTCATTGCCTTAGTACCAACCATATCCCCATGGCTCCATAAGGAAATACATTACACACTAATGACAGCCAGTGCTGTGAGCAACAGCGCTGCCCTGTAAGCGCACACTTCCAAGAAACACTCGGATGACACGGAGGTCTTTTCCTGTTACGGAGAGGAAGGCACACTTGTGCGTGTGTGCGAAAAGTGTGTTCGCACACATTAGCAGGTTTAATCTCCGTTGCATCACATGGTCACAAGAGCCAGTCAAGGCCACGGCGAGCCAGTCTGTGGTTTAACTCCTGCAGCTACACACAAAATGTCGATTTGTGCCCAAAACAAAAAAAGAAAAAAAGACAGACATGGAGTGTGGGATTTAATGTGAGACAGAGAAGGCGTGAAGGAGAGCGAGGGGGGAAACAATGGGATCAATAGGTATGGAAATGAACACATGGATTTGTCTGAGAGTGTCGGGGAGATCTTTCTTTGAATTAGCAAACATAGCCGCCAACTGTTTTGAAGCAATACTGTAGGTGGAAGCTTTAAGAGCGCTGTGTGCATAGCATGTGCATGTTTAAGCGAGGTTTAATTTACATAATGTCAGCGTTTGCTGTATGTAATAAGGTTTCCATCTGTCACTGAGCTACATATCCACATTTATGCATGTCACATAAAACTGGGGGGAAATGGATGAGAACTGTAGAAAACGACAGTGACAGACTGCGGAGAGAAAAGTACAGGTGTCTTGTCTGATTGCTGCTAAATTGGTCCGTGTACTTTTGCCATTTGTTTTTCTTTACTGGAGACACAGGTGTACATGGAGGGCTGTGCACAGAGGCCACTGAAAGCAGTCTGAGTTAGTAGTCATGAGATTGTTGCCTCCCCGTGTTTGTGCCGATCTGATGCAACTCAATTGCAGGTGGGTTCCACAAAAACCTGAGGATGAATAACATGTGTGTATTTTTGTGTGTGTGTGTGTGAGGTGCAGAGGGTTCTGAAAGTGAACTTACCCAGCTCGCTGCTTTTTAGATTTGTCTGAGATGCCGTCTCGAGACATGAGCTTATTAAACACGACGATTCCGATGAGCATATTCACCTGAGAGAGACCAGAGGAGAGTTTGATCACAGTTGCAGTAATGGATGTGGCGCCATCAGGGAGTCAATGAGCGGTATCACCAGTATTTTTAACTAATTCTTTCTCAATGTTTCCTTGGCATGAAGACGACTTGTTAATTGTCTCAGTGAAGTTTTAAGCACTTAAACTTCACTGAGGAAAAAACTTTTTTTTTTTTTCAAATATATGATGTTGTAATGAGAAACAATGGGCTAAAAGGTCTTGAAATGCTCATGACATCAGCTCTTCAAGTGGAACATATTTATATGTACTGACAAAAGCCAGAACTAACTGTGTCATGGTTAATCATGTATGTAATATATCAAAGAAAACTAGAACATTCAGAGTAGTTTTAAGATTAAACAACTCATGGGAGGAAAAACTCATCAGTCTGTTTTACTGTCCTAAAAACATTAGCCTCACTGCCATCAGTTCATATTGTCATATGACCCTTAACCCATAGCTCTACAACAGATTTGAAATTAGTTTGTATTAGTTTATATTGTTGCTAAAGTTTAAAGGAATACTTCACCGATTTGCATTAACAAAGGCACGTAACAAAGAAAAGAAGGAAGATATTTCTCAACTCAGAGGAAACTGAGGGTGGGAAGCACAATTTTAAAAAAATTCTACCCATATTCTAGTAATACAAAGCTAAATGCAAATCGGTGTAGTATTCCTTTAAATAAGTGTTGCACTGAGACAGAACAGACAATTTTTCAGTATTATCACTTCGACTTGTTTCACTCATAGTAAACACCTTTGGACTGTACTTAAAAAAGAAAAAAACAAAAAACAGTGCTATTAATCCTGTCTTTGCTTACTAATGAGAAGCCCGTACTATAGCTAAGCTTCCCAAACATCTGGCTATAGTGACCCAGTGATACAGATGTATTAGACACAGATACATGCAGACAGATACGAGCCAACGCTTGCAACATGTAGACCTCTTCCACTCTTAAATCCAACCCATCTGGGATGTGTTCTATGCCAGCAACATGTTATTTATAATCCAACGGTCAGTCCCACGTGTGTGATCGCACATCTCCCTCTGATTTCCCAGTACATAAAATCAAGGTCTGTATCAGAGTGTCTGCTTACACACATTTGCTAGAAAGGAGTATTTGAGCAGCTTTAACTCTGACTTTCAAATGTTCAGGTTTTGAAGCCTTTCGCACAAAAGCACATTTAAACTTGAGGCCTATTTCTTTGCCACATCTGACGGTATGGTGCATCTGGCAGCTTGTACAATTTGCTGGAAACCGTATCTCTGATCTCGTTCCCTCTCATGTGCTGTTGCTGACAGCTACCTACGATGTGCCAGATAGCGCCATTGTTATGCCAGTCATGTCTGTCCACAGCTATGTGAGTAAGCGTCATCTTGCTCTGGTATTTGCCCAAGGCCAGGTTCATTAATTAGAGAAGAGTCCTGTGGGAAGGTCTGTGTTTCTCTGCCCGACGCCCTACTCTCATTACAGCTGTTTGTTAGAGTGGGGCCTCAGCAACAACACCAGGGGGCTAGGGACCAACACATAACAGCTGGGGTGTGGAGTACACATTGACATTGTGGAGGCAGAAATGATGGGAGCTGGAAACCTCCCAATAAACACCAGACAGCGATAAAAAAACAAAAAACAAAAAAAAACTTACCAAACTGTCCTTTGGTTTGATAGCTACAACTTTTCATCTCCCTCACATGAAGATTACACACCCCCAACCTTAATTTCATTAGAATTTTAAGATCGCATTAAGCATAAAGCAACAACTATGGATACTTTCACGCAGTATTGCGAATAGGCAAAACAATCTTTTGACTGTGTGTATTATTTTAAATAATAATAGTATTGTAATATTTCAGCGTTATCTATGCATCCTTCCTAACATGTACCATACATGCTGTTGGTCAAACCAAGGCAAGCAACATTTCACTTGTGATGGGCAACAAACAAACAATGATTTCAACAATATTCAAGTCAAACTTATATGTCCTGTTGACCAAACTCTGGGGCTTGTAATGGAGTGTCCTAACCCTAATCCTAACTCATTACTAATGAGCTAACTTAAACTGATGAGCAAGAGAAAGATAGAAATCACAACCAAGTTGGAAGACACTGTCTCACTAATTTCACATGGCCTGGTTTGCAACAATAATCTTATGTACAATAGGTAGGACTGCTTTTAACCCAGAAGACATTTTGCACTGGTCTGTTTCACTTCTATGAGGTACCACTGGTCAATCTCTCATTTATAAGATGAGATGCTATGTCTTAGGATTGGACTTTATTAACCGTACTGATGATTTACAATACCTTAAGCATTTTAAATTGGTTCTATTTGTAGTTATTACATTCATTATATGAATCCTTACTCCTCTCCCAAGAGCGGTTCTGCAGCTTTGCTTGCCAATGTGTAGCCGTCGCTGCACCCCACCGGTGGCAGCTATTAGCTAAAAATCCAGACTTCTTAGGCCCACTGGTGAAAATGTCCACCTCTGGATTTATGCAGGGCAAATAGTGAACTAACAGTAGAAACAGCCACAGTGTCAGCTGAATAAAACACGACTGAGACGCAATCAATTTTACAGCAATTAACAAAAACAAAGACAATCATAATTGAGACACACACTGTTAAATGCACATTTGTTTCTAAAAGCAGTTTTTTCGTAAAAAAACCCAAAACATTTGGTTTTATGAAATAAAGTGAGTGACAGCTTTTGCTGCTGGGCTAGAACATGTGTTGCTTTGCTGGGTGAGCCTGTGTGTCTGCGGGATTTTAGTTGCCTTTTTTTGGAGTGACATTTTTTGACTCAAGGGTCAAAAGAGTCAGCTTATCGTTCTGTCGTGGATACCCGGGGCGTGTGTACGCTCACGCGTGCGTGTGGAAGTGAAGGGGCTGGGGAAAATTGTCCGAGGTCAACAAGCTTGGGGGGGTCACTTGGCAGAATATTCACGGGGTTATATGATGTGACATGCAAAGGCAGAGAGACTGGTGCCACTGTAGAGTGAAGAGAAGTTATGTTGGGCAGACTCACCAACACAATGACTGCAGCAGGCCCAACGAAGGCATAAAGCAGACCGCCCTCTAAGGATAACCAGCAGCTAAGGGAATAGAACAGAGCAAATGTTGTTATGCACAGAAACTGTAAAAATCATTGGTATGAACAACATCACTCCACTGACTCTGGTCTAACTCAATGTATGTTTATTAAATGTAGTCAAAAAATGACTTTGGCACATGCATGTGTGTCATAACTCAGTCCTTCAGCTTTGTTCCTCCTGCATAATCAGATTTACCCATAAAAACAACTATCGGAGGGAATACACATTCAAATAAAGGAAGCTTACGTTTTTTTTTTATAACTTAAGGTTCTACGTTCTTAACCACAAGTATGAAACAAACAAACAAAACACATTTACTCAAATAGCCTTTGTGAGCAATAAAGCAGTCACTTCTATTGGCAGGTAAGTGCCTATTTCCGTAAATATTGCCAGAAGTGCTGAGCAAAGTCATTATGCACACTACCTGAAACATTTTCTCAACCTGTACATGGTACGAAAGCCATTGAGACTTAACAAGTCTAAATGTGTCCTCCAGTAATGTCACGAGAGCAAAGTGAGGGCTTTGCCTGTAATTGCGGCCGAATAAAGAGGAGGCAAAGGGAGGAAAACACACACACGCACACACACACACAGTCTTATTAATGAAATGTTGAGTAAAGACAGAGAGCGTTAAGCGAGAGAGAGAGAGCACATTTGAGAGCTTATTTTAATGTGTTTTCATGCAGTCAACAGCACCATTAACCAGCATGTTTTGAGAACATGAAAGGTAAATAATGCTTTCACCTGAATGATATTGATTTTTTTTTTCTACAGGGAATAAAAACCCCCAATCTTAATGAGATGTGTGCGCGAGTCAGCTGTTCACATGTGCTTTTCTCCTAAGCTGGAATTTGCTTTGTTCATGACGTGAATTTGATTTTGTGTGCGTGTGTAACAGGAACTAACACAGAGGTTTTGACTATTCAAATTCAATACCATTCCCAAGACTACTGTCTACTCAACAGGACGACCAACGGCGGTTCAAAATTCTCGTGAAGCAGATTCAGACCTTGGCCTTAGTGCCTTGGACGATTGAAATCTCATAAATGATACTCAGCGATGTTATTTAAATGATACTTGTGCTTCTTTTCCAGTGTTAAATTACAAGATGGTTATTTGACATGACGGAGAAAAGCTTAAACATATTTCAATCCTGGTTTTCAGGGTCTTTAATGAATAGAAAAAAAAAAGCTGAGCACAAACTAATCTAAAATCACGTTTTGCATTTCACCAACTGCATGCTGGGAGAGTCTCTAGTTGCCCTTTGACACCTTTTAAACATGAAAAGAAACCGAATAGACCGATGAAGGAACGAAAACCGAATGTCAAATTGACATTGAGCTTTATTGATTCACTGGTTCAGCGACACTCGCTCCTTAATAATTTGTAAAACAAAACCATACCTTAGCCTGAAACCTTCATTCAATATTAGCTCAAGCAGTAAAAGGGAACATTACTCACTAGCTGGCTGTGCCGTAACCTCTTGCTCTGGTGAAACCCACCGACACGGCAACGACGAGAGCTGGAAGACCTGCAGAGGAACAGAGAGTGAGATCAAAAGTGGTGAAACAGGGAATGAAAGGAACCATAGATAGGGACGCATGGAGATAATAAATTTCCGGTGTGTACAACTCCATGGGACTATTCAAACGCCAAGTAACCATGCAATAATGTGTAATATGTGCACATGTGACACTGCACTGCAGCAGGTAAGCCTGCATGTGCTCTGCATGTGCTCTAAAAGGTCTTACCACAGACAAGAAACATGGGCAAGGATTAAAATTCATGACGGCGACTGCCATCATGCGCACGCCGCCGCCCGCCGCCTGAAGTGTGCGAAACACAGAGGGGTGAGAGCACGTGAGGCAGAGCGAGTTTATGAAAGTGTGAGGAAAGAGCTTGGTGTGGTCAATAAGTCACGCATTAATTAGCTAACTCAAGCAATCTGTATGTGAGCGCGGGGGAGTGGGTGTGAGTGTAAATGTGAGTGAGACTGAGTGTCAGCGAGGGCGCAGCCAGGAAAAGAAGGAACACTCGGCCTGTAACGAGCTCGGCTCCGCAAACATTTATGCAATTAACAAAGCTGTGATTATGGTTGCAAATGAAAAGCAATTAGAGAAAGTCACATTAACATTAACAAATAAGATGGTGGGGAGCCAAGGCGGTCCACTAACTAGCAAGTGCAAAGTTTCCGTGGCACAACAACGCAAATCTTGCGTGTCTAAAAACGGGAAACGCGTGTCAATACATCAGGCATGCACACTTTCCTTCTAAACCAACAAGGATGCAGTCAAACACACACGCACACCCCCATCTCCTGTTTCCATGGCAACAGATTTCAATCACATAATTTGAGGGGAAAATTGCAAAAAGGGATGAGAGGAGGATAGGCTGTTTGATCCCCTCCACCTTGCTCATGCATTTCATGAGCATTTGTACGTCTGCAGGGTGGTTCTATAGCTGACACTGCACACACACGCACGCACACACAGTCAGTATCTCTCTATCTGTGACTGTTCAACATCTATACATTCACCCTGATCTGTATCAGGGCATCAGTGACTTGGCAGATTAGACTAGGTGGGATCAATATCAAGTGAAATGAACAGACAGCATGTGCGTGCATGCGTGCTTGCGTGTGTTAGCAGTTGTCATTTCTCGAGCTATCTCAAAGCATCTTGCCAGGCCTGTGTAGATTTTTATCACACAATTTGATTGTCCCCTAAGATGGTGCTTGTTGTGGAACAATGAAATGGCAGCTCAATGAAGTGACACAGAGGCTGACTGGTGTCTGTACTCTGAATGAACAGCGCAGTGAAACGTTTGCTTTAACACGCAAAAACAAAACATACAGCAAAGAGGGGGAAAAAAAGGACAATACTGATGAATTTTAAGCATAATTCGAGTAAAGCGTCCCTGCCTGTTTTGCTCAGTGAATATCATTGTGGGATATCTTGGGGGATAAAACAGAACAAAGCAGACGGAATCATTTGTCTTCATGGTATTATACGATTTTCATCTCGTCTCAAGGTAAATCTGAACATTAGTCTCAAGAACGGTAAGTGGATGTAGCTTCTGCTGTCGAGACCATGTAAGTGCAGCGGTGTTAAGTGCAGAGCTGGAATGGAAAGTGCATCAGTGGGGTAACAAAAAAAAAAAAAAAAAGAGTTTGAATTACTGCGGGGCAGGGTGACATGAGAGCTATATGTGATATGTTATACTCAGGCATCAAGGGTAACACAGCGTTCTCTCTGCGAACCTTGCAACAGACGAGGACTGCACCTGTATGAGGTGCAGCTATACTGCATGACAAATGTTATGCTGAAATTTCACCAACACTGGATTAAAATGTCTGAAATCTTTAAATAACCTTTGTACCAAGTTCAGTTTTATTGAATTCTGAAGAATTCATTCTATTGGAAAGATCAGTCTGAGTCAGAAATGGAGGAAGCTTTCATAACCCATTAGTTTTTTTGTATAAAGATAAAAACACGCCTGTTTCAAAGAGCGGTCGCCAAAATTGACACCGCAGACATTTCGGTGGGAAGTGTGATGCAAGGGCTCGTGGACGCTCACCCCAGCCGAGGCACAGAAAACGCTTGCGGATGAGCCGCGATCTCAATTTGCCGATGACGGCCAAATAGGACTGCCACGCTTCTGTCAGCACCCAACAGAACGACGCCAAGAAGAAGAAATGCAGGAAGGCAGCAGTCACAGTACAAAGGCCCTGAAGAGAGAAGATAAACAATGCAAAAGTAAGATTAAAAAAAAAAAAACATTCGGAGACCTTACACAAAAAAAAGAAAAGAAAAGAAGAAAGGATCATGATCGATTGTCACCGTCACACAGTCCCTTTCCAAAGAAAATGTGGGCTTCTACTTAGTCTCAAGCAGTGTTACTGGAATCATGCGAGTAGGTTCGCTGCGTTAATGCACTTTTGAGATCTTTTGACAGTGCAATTTTTGGCACATTTCAGTGCCTCACCTTGCTGAGTGTTTGAGATTGTCCCACCAAAATCAACAAATTGGAGGCCAGGATGGAGAGGCAGAAATTCACCAAGATGATGGACCTCTCCGAACGGATATACCTACACAGCAGAGGAAGAGAGAGGGAGAGAGAGGGAGAGAGAGAAACAGAGCCAGAGGGGACAGGCGTGTGATTTAAGTATTAATGACACAGTGATGGACTGAACAACAACTCTTTTCGACATGGCAGAGTTATTAGCTTATTTTGCCATCTGCCACATGTGTTACAAAAAAAATCTAATTACTAACCCCTGCTGTAATTCAACCATTTGCTCCTCAGGCCCCGGTACAGTCCTGATACAGCTGAGGACACATGTATGACAACGTGGCTTGTGTGTCTGTCTGTGTGTGTGTGTTCATACCTCCAAAAGGCAGCGTAGATTAGCAGCAGGATGAGCAGAGCGGTGCAGGAAACTCCACAGCCCACCATGAGGGGTACAGAGGGTATACTTGAAGGACCCATGTCCTGAAGAGAGTGAAAAGGAGAGACAGAGAAAGGAAAACTGATAGTTAATATTTGACTGCAAGACCTTGTAGACCTTGAGTGTTATCCACTCTCTATGGTGTGGCCTTTTTCCGGGTAAAAAGGAATTCTTTTGTGACTGTGCCTCGCTTAACTACTCAAAGTCAACATGCGTGTTTACTCTTTGAATGTATTTGCACTCTACTCGGCTTAAATCGTGAATAACAAATACTCAAAAATACATAAATATCATAATCAGACCACCAATATTCCTCTGACGAGTGAAATTCCTGAACAAAAACATTCTCATTAGCAAAATCACAGTGAAAGGCAAACAACGCCGCGCGTTAGTCATCCGTGTTTGTCCATGACTAACAGTCTGAATTGCTGCCTGCAAATGTAGGGTTTTACCATAAGATGCAGTGCTGTGCACAGGCTTATCTGTTAGTTATAGACAGATTTGATGAGCGAGGGAAAGTGATAGCTACATTTGGAATAAATCTGGCTACTTTGATGTTGCCAGCGCAGATTAAATGAATCGTTGGCACTTTTCCAGCTTTGCACTTACGTTATCTATTAACGGTTAAAGTCCCTCAGTTGCAAGCCCCCTTTGCTAGCTCCGTTTAATGATAGCCTGTTAATTATGTGCAATTACCTTTTTAATTAGAATTGCACAAGTCTGTTTGATGGAGCCGAATAAAATATAATGACACTATTGTGAAAGGTGTTATTTGTCAAAAGTAGTACACCGATCATATCGTTTTGGCTTCTCTTTGCAGCGTGTTGGACGTATCCAAGTATCACATGACCATGCACATTTATTGTGCCCGATATTTTAGTTGCAGTGATAAGGCCTGTTTGTACTGAACCTGTAACTCTAATAAGTGAGCCTAGTCGTATTTATCGGCACCAGGGGGCGACTTTTGCCCCCTGAAATGTAGATGTTTAATGAAATTAAAAATTTACTCAAAGAGTTAATCGTTTTTTTTATCAAATATCACAAATTCCAATGGAAGTATGTTTTATACTGGTCAAATTGCAAAATGAAAAGTCATAATCTAATATTCACGTACAACTACAGTGGGTTTTTTTTTAAATAAAAGGCTAAAATCCAATGTTCCTTGACTTTTAACTGTACCTTCTTAACATGCAGTAAATTGTAAATAACTTCCAGGTGTTGAAAATGAACAAAAGCACTTACTCACAGGACATTTTCTGGCCCTTTTATGGTTAAAATAAGCAGCAAAAAAGAAAAAAAGATTATAATAAATCTAAATCTAGTGGTTTTCAATGATTTCAAAATAAAAGCAGAGAAAGCAACAGTTATCTATACCATCTATGAGACAAATGTGTCCCTTGCTAAAGACGAATGTTCTATTTCGATAACATATTAACAGTTGATAAATCCTGACCCCAAAGCAAAAGCTTCCAGGGCATTATGTTAAAAATTCCCACTCCACTCTGTCAAGTGCATTCTCTGCATCAACAGTGAGCCTCGCCACTGGGCTGTTTCTTGACGGCTCATGTGTAGAAGAGTAAAACCGTATGAGGTTTTTCGTAGAATGACCTCCTCGCAAAAACCGTATATATCCATTCTTCACGAATGCAGACTAAAATACGAAATATTCTCAAGCTATTAGTAAGCACCTTAAAATCCAAGGGAAAGTAACATGTACGTGGAAGGTGCCCTTTTGAGCGGACTCAAAAATAACCTTTAATTAAAGTAGGTGTAGGCATGTGTATGTGCTAAGTCATCGTTTGTAAGTTTGTAAACCAGAATTTCATTTACAATATCACGTTAAGGACTTCATTCCACTGCCGAGCGAGAATATGCCCAAGCCAGTGTAACACAAGCCAAACAAAATCCTCATTTGCACCCCACTGTTCACCTATTTGCTACCGCTGCATGATTTCACATGTACAAGGGTAAAAGCCCAAGACCGCAGCACATAATTAACTGTTTTAGGTCATGGTGTACAATGGACGTACACTTTGCCTCTCTTGAGGTGCCTTTGAAAGGATGAGGCGTGGAACAGATGAAGCTGCACGGCGAGCATACGCCCCGCCATGCTTGAGAGTTGGCCTGCTTTTAAGTTCTCAATCACGCGGTTTTCCTCCCAGGGTGGCTAAACGTCCCTCTCATTAGAGATTTACACACACGTAGCCAAGGTGTTGCTTACTGGAAATAAAGTACACGGTCACACAAAGGCACGACCAGGGAGGTGTGCCAAGCAATTGAACCTGCACGTGTGTGTGTCTATTCAAGAGGAGAGAAGTAAGTAAGAGAGAAAAGGATAAATAAATGCAAATGGAAAAGAAAGAGATGGAGCGGGAAGAGTTAAGCATAAGGAAGAGAGAGAGTAGAGTGCAGGAGGGTAAAAAAAGAACATGAAGGTAAAAAAAAAAAGAGAGAGCAAAAGATTCCCTTTTAGTGGTTTTCTGTGGCCCGACCAAAGGAAGTCAATTTCTCTAGAGGAAATAGGCTGGAATACCAATACTGTGCACAAACTGACACATTAGAGAAGAACGGAGGTGAAATATGATCAAAACTGAGAAAGAAGAGGCACAGAAAAGAGGGGGAAAAAAGACAAGATAAGACAAGCATCTGTATCTAGAGAAAGGTCAAAGAATAAGGCTCCGTGTTTGATATTATGTGGAGTGAAGGGTCAAAGTATATAACATGAGGATGCACGGGGAATTAGAACAATACACACATTCTCTCTCTCACACACTGGCACACAAAGCCAATTCCGTTTCATTCTTTCTTTCTCGTTCTTTGTCATAAGTGAGCGTTTAGCCAACAAGTGACAGAATCCCCCCCTAGTTTGTGCTCTTCCTCAGGTATCCCTGATTCCACAG
Source organism: Solea senegalensis (assembly GCF_019176455.1). Lineage (NCBI taxonomy): Eukaryota > Metazoa > Chordata > Actinopteri > Pleuronectiformes > Soleidae > Solea > Solea senegalensis. The sequence goes on along the minus strand of NC_058039.1, from coordinate 8,863,104 downwards.
CTTCCACATGCGGGCTTGACACCGCAGCTCACTTACTACGAGTATTACGATTTCAATATATCATATCATGTGTTTTTTTATGAGTATCCTCATCCATCCTTCATCTGCGGCTTTCCCTTTTCTGAGGATCACATGAGAAGCTGAAACCTATCCCAGAGGCATGTCACATCCTGGATCCATCCATAATTGCTAGTCATGTTATTGTTTGCTGAAATACACCTGTTGCATGCAACTCTTCCTCTCTATCTCCGCTCTATCATCTTTCTCTCCACTCTCCTACCCAAAACCGGTCGAGGCAGATAGTTGTAGCCTTCATTTTCTCCCGACTGTTGCTCGCTTGCTCGCTCACTGTGTAATTGCAAGGTCTCGATCTTACAATGTAAAGTGCCTCGAGACAAAGCATATTACAAATCGGAGCTATACAAACAAAACGGAAATGAATTCATTACATTCTTACTTGACATTTACGATTAATACATGTGTAGCTTTTGTGAGAATTTGCCAAACGGTGTTTTCTTTATTGGTTCACTTAGAGTACGCGACTAGATTTAGAGTCTGTTTCGTCGTGTGAAATGACGCCACAAAGAAGGAGAATGCCTTGTCATAAACACATGAGACCATGTTGCAGTCGGAGGAGGTACAGCATGAGGCTGTGTTTTGTGTGTGAACATGGTGAGAAAAGGGAAAAACAGAAAGAGGGAGAGAGAGAATAGACCAGAGTGTGCTGAGGCTCTGCTGTGGAAGACCAGGTTCCCCTGGGCAGCCTGGCTACCATGTGATGGAGAAGATAGCTATTTTGAGCTCAGGAAGTTTAACCTACTTATCTCCTCTCGCTGACAATCCTCCTCCCTCCACTCCGACCTATCTTTCTACCACTCCCTTTCTCTCTCCCTCACTGCATCCCTCATTCCTCCCATACCTCCCCACCTACCTTGTCTTGCTCTTACTCCCCCCATCGTCCTTCATATCAGGACGACAACTGAGGCAAATGGAAGTGTGTATCCTTGAGTGCATTCAACGACACTCGACTTTTTTTTTTTTTTTTTTGTTTTGTTATACAGTAATAATACACTAAAAGCTGTTTGTTTTTTGTTTTTATTTTATAATGGTAGCATTTTTGGAAACAATGATTTATTCAATAAATGAATTACCAAAAAAAAGAGAATATTCAGTGATGATGATGATGGCACAGTGCTGATATTAAAGTGCACTGTATTTATTGCTTGTTTATTAGTAGGGTCAAGATAAATTAGGCTCTGTTGATGACTTGAACTGGTATTTCAATTATGAACATTGGACATAAAAAAAGGGTTGATAATTGATAAAGCTTTGTATTACTAGAATAGGGGTAGTATTTTTGAAGTTTCCCCTGAGTTGAGAAATATCTTCATTCTTTTTCTTTGTTACGTGCTCACCAGTGACACTTGGTACGAGCCTTGAAACTGCAACGCTAATTCCGCACTTTTCAGACCCACTCGTAGGGGGACGGGACCTCATTACCAGAATGTAAACAGTGTCCGCCATCTTTGCTAACAGTTATGCTAACAGGACCAAGTGTCACTGGTGGGCACGTAACAAAGAAAAAGAATGAAGATATTTCTCAACTCAGGGGAAACTGAGGTTGGAAAGCACCATTTTTCAAATATACTAGCCCTATTCTCGTCATACAAAGCTAAATGCAAATTGGTGAACTATTCCTTTAAGTGTTTAAAGAGCTAAAGAGTGCTTTTGACTCAACTGCTTTCCCTAAAATGACCTGCAGAAGTGTTGTACAGTCTGTGAAATACAGCAGCAGGATACATAATGTATTATATTATTAATCCTTGTAGTATTATCCATATAATCCTTGAAAAGATGGCACTTCCAAACTTCTAGGCATCCACATGCTCCTTTCGTCCTCACACAGGTGCAGGCACAGAAACACACACCGGCAGACTTTGCCACTGGAGCGCTTTAACTCTTTACATATCACTAATCTTATGTTCCTGCCATTCAATTGCCCCCGCTAAGCTGTGATAGTGGGAGGTAAATATAACCTGTGATGTGCTTCAATGGAATCAATTCAGCCGACTCGGGATGATTCAGCTTGACACACTGACTTCAGTGGCCTCGAGACAAGCCGCGAGTCTTCTGTCAACGTGTGACAACATAGAAAGCTGACACGGTGACTAAAATGTGAATACATCACATCTAGTGCTGGCTTTATGCTCGGGCTCTTTCTCCTGTTTTACACGCTATTCAGCGACGGTAAAGCTAAAAGGTAGAAAAATCACCTAGAAGACCTGAATCCAGCAAAATACACATTTTCTTCAGGTGCCCTCTGAGGCACCATCTGTATAACACACAGTGTCATGTCAAACCTGTTCTTGCCCCCCTCGCTTTTATTTTATTTTTATATATACTTTAATATCACCATATTTTATCCATCGACATATCGAAAAAAGACTACATTTATAAATATCTAACTAAGCTCTAAACCTGTCCTTGTAGCCATGCTCCATCATTATACATCTTCAGCCGGAGAGAGACACTGCGCATCACCTATTTCTTGTCTCTACCGAACCCTCAATTAATATGATGAGGGTTTTAAAAAATTTAAGGCAAGTCCTTGTAGAGTCCCTTGTAGATTTTGAGCAAGCCCCATTAGTTAATTAAAGTTGACAAGTACAATGTATTTGGCCACTGTATCCTTGTTGTCCTGCGTCATGTTTTCTCCTGAAACCATATCTCCTGTTGTAGCTGTAATCATTCAAAAAGGGGCAGCATGCCACCGCGCGGTGCGTCCTTTACCCCCCGTCAAATTCAACCGCTTCCAGTCAAAATACACATTCCAGATAACGAGAGAGCAAATAATAGACAGACCCGTGAAGGTTTTTTCCCATTTTGATGAGGTGCTAAAGATATCAGTCTTAATCTAATGACTGAGCCAAAGGCAGTCGTCGTGGCAGGTAAAAGAGGACGTGAGAAGCTCCCGACAGGAAAGGCAGAAACCACTTCACATGTTGTTGCTTTGCTTTAAGAATGTAAATAGTTTATGGAAACAGCGTAATGACCTTTCCCTGTCTGCCTTGTTTTATTCCTGTTCACCTTCTAAGGATTCACACTGCAGCTTAAAAGTTTAAAACCCCTTAACACCGAGCGTATCGCAGGCAACACGTTTGCACAAGTGCACTTTGCATTACCGTAATTACGCGACAGTTTGTGCTGTCGGGTAAAATTCCAACGGTTTTCTGAAAGCTGAGAAGTTGCATGGGGGTAGAGTGGCTCAGTGGTTAAGACCGGTACCCTGTGTGACGCCATGGTCGCAATGGTCACAAGTTCAACTCCACCCCTGGCTGATTGTACTCAATTCCATTGTAAGTCGCTTTGGATAAAAGCGTCTGCTAAATGACATGTAATGTAATGTAATGTCAAAGCCAACGTGTGGTTATTACGGTAATTTGACTGGCGCTGTCTCAGGAAGCCGGCAAGTCAGAGCTTGTAACATTGTTTTGGCCTGTTTTTGTGCATTGAGGCAAAGACTCAAATAAATGTTGTATTAAAGATGAGTTAAACTGTTCCAATTTCAAATTGAACACTCAAAATCATGGTGTTCATGTGCAACCACTTGTTTTTCTTCATTTTAAATTGTCAAAAAAGTATTTTAACATGCGGTCAATTGTAAATAACTGCCAGATATTGACGGTTATTCTGGAAAAATGGGCAAAAGCACTTCCTCGAAGGACATTTTCTGGTCCTTTTATGGTTAAAATAGGCAAAAAAGGGACTTAGGTTAAAATAGTGGCACATAAAAACTGTGACTCATTTAAAAAAAAAATGTGCAAACGGGTATAAACTCATCTTTATAGTCGATACTATAAAGATGCAAGATGTTAAACTGACTTTAATAAAGCCAGTCTCCAAGATCGTCTTCCAGCCGAGTCCATCTGTAGGATTGGTATTCCCAATGTAGTCATTCTGGGGATTAAGTGGCTTGGCTTATTGTATGGCTCCATGACCTCACTTAATCAACTGTTTCACTGTTTTCTGTAAAGTGGCAACCTCTGTATTGTGTCTGATAGTCACAGGAAAATGCATGTGTATACACACACACACACACACACACAAATCTCAGAGGATATAGAAAGTAAACAGGATTAACTGGCTATCCTTCACTCCACTGTAAAAATGGCCTATAATGGCAGTACTGCTTCTAAATCCCTCCACCCCTCCTCCCATTTCTATTAAACATAGAGGTTAATCCACACCCGCCCAAACCACCACCACCACCACAACCAACCCCCCCAACCCCGTCCCCAGCGCCGTGGCCTGGGATAAGCTGTCAGAGCCGGGCTGCTGATACTCCCCTCTACTCCAACAGCCACACAGCCTGGACACAGTATATTAGTGTGTGTTTTTATGTGTAAGCATATACTTATAGTAGTCTGTATTTTAATTGCTGGCAGTGTCAAACTCTCCTCTTGTATAGAATCCAATTTCTGCTGGAAAAAAAGCAAAATCTAGAGCACCCTAAAGCAACCAAGTAGCGCTAGCCACAACTTGTGACTGACTGAGTGCCAGTGACACACAAACAGTGACCCATCCCTTCCGGTTCCTGGCGTTGTGTTTAACGGCGGTACCACCGGTTTAACGATACATCACTAATGACTAACACGTCTCTCTGCAGAGATGTGTCAAAAATGTCACAAAAGTCGATGTGCTTTCCCTCCTAGTGCTCTTTCATTCAACACGGATGACCTGCTAACTGGGTGGCGAGGAAAAAAAAATTCAATATAGCTCAGTTGGAAAAAGAATGAACCGGAAATGGAGGCTGGGGTGACACATCTGGCTGTTTACTGTAGGTCACAGTTATCCTGTTGTTGTTTTTTTTTGTTTTTTTGCCAGTATAACAGGAAGTGATATTTGCACAAATTACCTATCAGGCTTTGCAGCCTCCTAAAAATAAGTCAAGCTTTGAGGGACACAATAATGAACAATCACAGTAACACATCCAAAGGCCATCACCATATTACTGTATAACCCTCTTTAAAAAATAATGAGGCGAAGGTATTCAGGGAATACTGAAGAAGAAATAAAATCATATCCAGTATGATATAGGAACCTCAATGCACAATATTATTAGATGTTATTAATTCATGAGTTAAAAACTAAAGGGCTAGCCATGTGTCCTTATTGCTGGGATTGGTTTTCAGTAACGTTCGTGTCCATTTCATGATTGTGAGTCTGCTTTTCCCCATTTCCGAGGGATATATCTCGCTTATTAGTAGCTACATTGTCCTTTCATACGCTCTTATTTTTTTAAAAAAAAATAATAAGAGCCACATCAAAGAAAATGTGTCAAATTGGATTTTATAATGGGGGAGAAAAATTACCCTCATGCCAGCAGCATATAACACTAACAGATAAACTGCTGTCCACAGACACGTGGACACCAAAGATACGTGACTAAGATCAAAGATCAACAAGGAAAAAATAAGAAAACATGTATAATCACACATGTGAAATCACATGTAGTTTCCGTGTTTAATGCAGAGTAAATGTCAGCGGCAGGGACATTTTAACAATCATGTCAAATGCTATGTCTACAGCAACCGGTGAATGCCACGTGGAAGCCGTGTTACACAATGTAAAGGTCACTCAATAATAGATGCCTGCATGAACGTACAGCTCTTTATTCCGCTTGTAATGCATCGTTACATATACAGCCAGCACTGCCCATCTCTCTCTCTCGGCTCTCCCTTCCAGCTAAGATTAGACTGCCGTTTCTGTTCGGTCAAACATCTTCTTCTCCAACATCCTCCGTGCCTCTGCGATCACTTCTCATCTCTGTGACACCTGGAGTTAACCGCCAGTGCTTAGGGATCTGTTTTACTGACTCAATTTTCTAAACTAACCATTAAGCAAGTGAGCGAGAGAGAGAGAAAGAAAAAAGACCTTTCATAGATTCTTGTTTGGCCAAAAAGAAATTTGGCCAAACTCCATCTGCTTACACTTCTCCTTGATTATTTAATGCAATCATTGGCCTTGCGTATATATATGAGGTGCAAGTAAGCGTGGGGACAAATTAGCAGCCACAGCTAAAGGGGAACATTTTTGTGGCCGCAACAGGAAAGAGCTGTGGCAGAAAGTGAGAGCGACGGGAAAGTGTTAACAAGGTGACAATGAGGGCGAGGGATATGAGGAAAAGTGGGGTGATAAAAACGAGCAAAAATTGGAGTAATAAGTGTGCAGGGAAGTGGCAGTAAGAAATTGGGTTATGTGTAACGGTAGTGTACGGTTAATGAATTATGGTCAGGAACACAAAGTCACTTCTAAGGGTGTCCATCCGACATTATCCCAAACTACTAAAAGACTCTTTACTTTTGTCAAACACACA